>NC_085863.1:53579038-53804038 GCF_034702125.1 Engraulis encrasicolus
TGCAGTGAGCAAACACTGCCCCCTAAAGGAGACGTCTGTCATATCTAAGGATGTCAGATGCAGGATACTACTGGACAGTTTGTTTTACTGCAAAAGCTCCCTTATTCAAAGCTCGTCATTGTCATATTTCACCTCTGTTCAAAAGATGAAGTCAAATACGTGGATTTTATGTGATATGTCATTTTAGTTCAACATTGCAAACAGGGGGACATAATTGTCCACCTAATTAAGACCTGTCACAGATGGTCTTTAGAGAACAGAGAATATCTGGCACATTTTGACAGCAATAACGGAATAATTCCCACTGTGAAATGTAAAACATAAACCTTTTTTCATTATTGTGTTATTAATGCTTTATAAGCACACATCATTATATTAAGTGTTGCCACATGATCTTTAGCTAATTATCCCCTCTTGGCCTTGGCCGTGGCTCACAGTAGTGTAATACTATAGTAGTTAATTTCCAATGTTTATTACAGCGTGCCACAGGAGGTACGGCGTGCATTAAAGGGCTACAGGGGGATTTCCAATTACCAAGTGTTTTCAAGTCCATTCTTTTTATCATTATGTGCATGTAGCCCATACGTCCCCTGTTTGAATCATGTGGAAGTACAGAATTTTGGACCGTCAACGTAAAAATATGTATTAAAAAATGACCCTCCATCTTGTCATTGGCGCAGAACTCGGGGAAGTACTTGGACGAGCTGACGAACACGGCGGACTACGTGAGCTACCGGCTGGCGTGCCACAAGGAGGACTACCTGGAGCAGCACTCGCCCCCCATTCACCCACCGCTCTCCTTCCTGCCCCAGAACCCCACCCCCCAGCACCTGGGCCTGGGAGACAGCGCCGCCTCCACCGCAGCAGCCACCGCCGCCGCCTTCAAGTTCCCCGCCCCCGTACCCGGCCCCGGCAACGGCCCCGGGACCAGCACCGGCACCGGCACCCTCCAACGCCCGGGCCACGGCCACGGCCACGGCCACGGCCACAGCAACCTGCACGGCTCCACCAGCATGCCTGCCTACACCTTCCCAAAGGAGCAGTATGTATAATGTGTAGCAGCAGCTAGTGTACAAGTGTTGGCTCCGTTTCCTCTGTAGTGCTTCGCTGGCTTTCCTCCTCTTCCTCTTCCTCATCCTCATCCTCCTCCTCTACCTCTTACTGCCTGGCCTCTAACTCTTTACAGAAAAATCTATTCCGCTTTCGTTCTGTCTCTGTGGTATACACACAAACGAAGGCACACAAGCAAGGGCACTCACACACAAACACATACACACACACACACACACACACACGCACGCACAAAACTCTCTCTCTCACACACACTCTCTCTCACACACACACACACACACACACACACACACACACACACACACACACACACACACACACACACACACACACACACACACACACACACACACACACACACACACACACATGCAAGTGCATATGCTCACACGCACACAGGCATGTGTGCATGGAAGAGAGAGACAGGCACATACCGGACCTGTTCTATTTTTATTTGACATCCACTTTGGATCAATTTGATATTTTACAATCTGTTTTGTTTCTTTTTTTCATACTTTTTTGTACACATTGTTATTCCTATAGGACTTTCACAGACCTGCGCTGTCATGTATTTATTTTTATTTATTTTTAAAAAAAGAAACCCGAGCATTTTTCTTGTGATTCGGACTTCTTGTTGTCAGAAACGGGCTCCAATGTATCTATGGGTCCTTTGTGTGAAAGTAGATGAAGCTGTTTTTTTCTTAAGAAGAATTGCATGTGAAATACAAAAGCTGTGTTATGTCACGGCCTCCTGACAGCACTGAAGGTCATGCAATTATACATTTCTTTTCTTCATCTTGCTTGTTTACATGCTTTTTCCGTTAGAAAACGGTAACGTGTGTTGAGCCATATTTTTTATACGTTCAGTACTCGTAGGTTTAGATCTTTTACAAATTCTGTTAGAGGGTTTGCTTTGATTGGTTTGTTTTTCTTCTGATGCGTCTTTCATACATCTTTCAGATCTTCTGCAAGCTATGGCCCACCTAAAAACAACATGCGTTCCGAAGGTTATACAGGCCCAAGGAGACAAACGTGTGGTGAAGGCCATAGGCATTAAACTGAAAATGAACTGAAATACATGTACAGTATGAATATGGTTCTTTGTCAATAGTGTCTATTTGGATGACATGTTGATGTTGTCATTGCAATATATTTGGATGATTGTATTGTATATGGTATTGGATGAAGTTATGTTGTCATGATATAATGTTTGAATGAAATTATTTTTTTTCTTTGTATTTGATTAAATCTGCGGGGGAAAAAATTGTATACAATTGTATTGTATCCATTGTATTATCATGTGTTGCCCTAGCGTTGGTGTGTGAAAACCAAAATGAGTGCATTTTGTTAGCGTGACTTTTCTCAAAGAGGCAAAATGACGGCACACAGTAGCCTACAGTGCGGTGTGTGCATGTTGGAGCAGTGCCAATGTCTCATGCTTGGCACTATTAAGGCTTATGTGATTCGGAATGGCAGCCCTTGGAAGTGGTGTCCAATAATATATTCAGTCCTCTGAATGAAGTTTGTGCTAGCGAGTGATTAGCCAATGTCAAGGGAGCCGGGGGATAAGGGAATTGAAGTCGTGTACATGCTGTAATGCCATCGAGGCAATTTATTTCCCGCAATTCACAGTCATTTCATGTTCCCCTTTTGCTAGAGAGACTGAAGAGGAGGTTTTGAGGTCTTGCTGCAGGGACTCTAAGACGTTGTCTTAGGAGGTCACATGCTGAATCCGCAAGCTATTTGAATTATGATTCTTAAAAAATACATAACTTTGTCCTCTGGCCACGGATGCAAACTTTAATGGATAATTTATCTCTTTGGGGAAATTCAGAAAAAAAATGTGTTCTTCTGCTGTACAGGAAGGCGAATTTTAATTGTGTCGATAGATCTTCTTTATGTCCTAAGCAGTTCTTTTAGTGAGCTATGCAGTATAATATCCCCTACTCTTTGGACCGTAACTTGAATATTTTTTCTTTGTATAAAATAGACTTCCGTTTCACAATCAACACACACGACAGATACAGTGATGTAAAAAATATTGTACTCATTGTGTATTACTTGAAGTTATGTTGTGCATTTTTATAAATAAATATTTTTCTCTGCTTTTTCATGAACGCTGAGTTCAACTTTATTTTTGTGTTCAAATGCATATTTTGAAGTTAATACAATAAGGCAACAAGGCGAAAATCAACATCCTAAACTGGGCAGCTCTAGAGCTTTCCCATTTTAACTGTGCATGAATTTAGTTTTATTTCCATATTCCATGCAAAGACACAAAACTAAACATGGAGTAAATAATCTGTATTTAATCCAGGTGTGTGCATGTGTGCTTCTCTCTCTCTCCCTCTCTCCCTCTCTCTCTCTCTCTCTCTCTCTCTCTCTCTCTCTCTCTCTCTCTCTCTCTCTCTCTCTCTCTCTCTCTCTCTCTGTAGTGTGTGTGTGTGTGTGTGTGTGTGTGTGTGTGTGTGTGTGTGTGTGTGTGTGTGTGTGTGTGTGTGTGTGTGTGTGTGTGTGTGTGTGAGAGAGTGTGTGTGAGAGAGAGTGCGCACACACACATGTGTTTGTGTGTGCATGTGTATACCACCCAATACACTGGAGTGTAATCTGAGACACTCATGAATGAATGTAGACGGCTGATCAGCTTTCCCCACTTCAACTCACAGAGCCGTCCTGTGCCTAAAACTAACCTGTAGCATCACATTTATCATTCCTAAAATGTCACAGGCACATTATTCCAAAAGCCCTGACCTTCTTAGTGTTTGCATTGGCCCGTGACGATGTTGCGTTGTTGTGTTATATACGCATCTGAAGAGTAATTAAAGATCTTTAATTCTCAGAGTGCTTGCGAGGCACAACAGAGCACAGTCTTGAAAACAAACAAACTGATGCATGATGCAGAAGTTAGCGCGTCCACATTAATCCTGCAATACCCACACCACAACAGATAAGACCTTGCCACTATTACGTAATATGTCTCAAGAAGATTTCTATCCCAATATGAAGTTGAATGAGATAAGAGAACACATGAAAAAGTTCTTTTAAGTGTACACATGTGTAGCCTAAGTGAAAAGAGGAGATAGGACTAAAGTTTGTTTACCAGGGTTAAAAAGTTTGATCTATTTGGGTACAACTAAAGATAAGAAGGGTACAGCTATAGTGAAGAAGGTTTGGGTCTTCAACCCCAAGGTACAACCCAAGGATCCGTGAAGTAGCATGTACAAAGTACCTGTAATCACAATCCGAATCTTTGACCCTATTTTGCAGTGTTAGTCAATATGCATTTCCTGCATCCCCCCACCCCCACCCTCTCTGATGGAATGTTAGAGTACCCATCCACCCACCAGTCCTTAATAATGGATGACATGAGAGGTATCGTCACGTCATCCAAAACCCCAGTATCTCTCGCCCGCCCGGCGCATTCCTACAAGTGACGGCAGGCAAGGCCCATGAATAATTGAAGCCAAATCAGTTGTGAGAAGAAATGCCACAAGTCCCGCAGTCTAGTTTACTGGGCTCCTCAAAAGCGTCACGCAGTGGGTCTCTTTCCAAAAAAGCGGGCAGACCAAACAAGTACTTACGGGATCCTACTTCATCGTCTCCATCCTCCTCGCAGATATAGGCGACGCTGCTGTATCTTTTTCCCCTAGGGCTCAGTCTCGGACACGCAACCGTCATGGCACCATGGTGCGAAGGCTTATAGGGCACTCTGATTTCTGCCTTATTTTGACCCTTCTACCCCTCTTGCAAGGTAATGATTTCCACCTCATATCTTCAAGAGTTGTTCTTTAGACTTTAGAGACTATATTGGTTACAACCTTGTCTCCCTTGTCTTACTTCAAATGGATGTTTGACCTTCCTTGTCTCGCTTCAAATGGATATGTTAATGGCCTTACTACTTTTACTGTGGCTCAGCTAATTGTAATAATTATGGCTCTTATAAAACTTTCTGATGTAAAAAAAAAAGCCCTACCACTTGTGGACTATCTGTCAGCGCTGTCTTAAAATGTACTAAATAGGGTAAAATATAATATTAATCATAAAAAAATCGAAGTGTTTTAATACCTTGTTTTCATTTTAGGATTTCTAACAGTCGTTAGGTAGGTGCTTGTTTTTAAGCAAGCCTTGCTTGCTCCCTGTGCAGAGGCGGCAATGAGTGACCTTAAAAGGATTCCAAGCAGAACTCTATCCTTGGTGATTACCTTTAATGTGCCACAGTAACTCAAGCCTAGGCTGCTGCTGCTGGAGGGACACTGTGATACCCCTGATCCTCCTCTCCTTGGGCGCAAGTCAGTTCTCCAGACTTGCATCCTTTCCTCTGTCCGCTGTTCTTTGTCCTCCATCCTTGTTGTGGAGTTGGTGTAACGTCAGTTTTATATTGGACATATAGAATATGGCATGTTCTTATCCAGATTGTTTGTTGGCTTCTTGGGTTTGGGTGCTCTCTAGTCCAAGTACATCCAGGTTCAAAAATGAGAATAAATTCTCTGACTAAGGCACTCCAAATTTAAATGTCTTTATTGATTCGACAAGTCCTACATGGAAATATTAAAAACAAGGCCCACTTCTTCATGCCGCTACGCATGGGCCTTGTTTTTAATACTTGTCGAATCAATAAAGACATTTTAATTTGGAGTGCCTTAGTCAGAGAATTTATTCTCATTTTTGAACCTCAATAGCATTTGTTGTCAAACTTTGAAACATAGACACATTCCCTCATGTGCCACAAGGAGTGTTATACCTTTTCCAGGTAGCCTTTATCACATTTCTCCATTGAAAGTTCAATAAATGGAAAGTATACGTAAAAAAACAGACTTTATCCAAGTCAACAGTGACGTCTGATGACAAAGGAAAGGATGTGAGTTTGAAGAAATGACCTACATCCAAGGTGAGCCCTGGCTGCAGCAACCTACGTGCGGTGGAAGGAAGGAAGCGAGCAGGCCAGGTAGTGTGCATCCAAGAAAAGAAAGAGAGAAAGAGGCGATAGATGATTTGGGCTGTGGAACGAGGGATTGCTGCCACAGATGTGCAGATGCTATGGCTTAGGCCAGAACCCGAAATTGTTTCCAGACATATTCCCCGTTGACATAGGGATACTTCATGGTTCTGGTAGGGGCGGTTAATCATTGTCCTTCAGCTGAATAAGTTGTAGGCCTAGACACCACCATGTGAACTGCAGTTAGGAGAGAAGCTTACTATCTCTCTTTTCCCATTTGGGATTTTTAACAATGGTCTTTGACAGTCTGCATTGTTAGCATACAGTATGTACAGTGTATGTTTGGTTATAGCTTCAAACTACTAGGCTAGTAGGCAGCTTTGGAAATGTCTCATGCCGAAAATTACTATCTACACATCCAATCTGAATATGTAAGCTCTCTTACGGTATATTTTAGAGCACATGGAAAATCAAAGAGTTCAGAGGGTGTGTGGTGTACTCTTTGCTTTCAGGCACCAAGGACCTGGACCCAGGTGATGACACAGTGTATAGAGAAGCCAAGAACAATGGTAAAGTTTACCCATATGTATTTGTGTGGTGAACTAGTGGTAGTGATTAACTACGGAAGTAATCTTACTTTAGCATGAGTTGTCTATTAGTGTGATAGAATAACTATAGAGTAGACAGCTAACTTCAGTGTTTGTGACGTGTGGTAGAGTAATGGACTGGTAACAGTTACCAGACACCTCACTGCAATGCGAGTGTTTGTGTGGTAACTTTACGGTAACCATTACCTAGACAACTCAATTAACACAGTGAGTATTTGGGTGAGAATAATAGCTGTATTCAGCATGAAGGACAACCTAATGTCTGGGATTAAGATGTGGTAAGATAGAGAGTAACACTTGATTTTACTGGCACTGTTGCAGGCCTTTTTGATTACTGGAAAACGTGAAAAGGGTATCATAATGCAACATGAGCTTATGTGTAGTTTATGTACCGCAAGTTTATGTGCCGGGCCCAGCCAGCCCTTGACAACCCTGGCCCAATTTAACCCCTGCTTACAGTCAACTACATAGTAAAAAAAGGCACTTAGAGTCAACACTTAGAGTCAATTCAACGACATCTGGATTGTATTTTTTCCCAGAGAGTCAATTTAACAACATCTCGAGTGTATTGAGTACTCCCAAAGTGTTGAATTGCTGTTCTTAATCTAGGCCAGAGATGTATAAGTAGAAGTAAAAGTACTCTTACTGATGTGATGATTACACAACTATGTGATCTTACAGTTTATACAACACCAGTTATTCCACTGTACTTAATGAGGTAGATACACTGTAAGATTACTTCTACCTTTACATTTGTACAACTCTGATCTTGGTCAGGGTTAAGTTTAGGGATCCTTAGTCAAAGAAAGACAAAAGAAACTGCAGTCTGAGGAGGAAGTCCAACCCCAACCCCCCTACCCCCCAACTCATGATCCTCTATCCTCAGGTCTGGAGATCCTGGACCCGGGGGAGGTGGTGTACATTGAGAACAGGATGAACGGCGTGGTGACAAAAGGCGTCATCCTGGAGTGCGGCTCCGTGCTGCCCGACGTCTACATCTGGGGCTACACCCAGCCAGGGACCCCCACCATCCGCGCGGTGGCCTACAACTTCGGCAAAGGGCCCAAGCTGCAGAAACTGGCCAAAACCCTGGGGGACCTGAGCATCATCAGGAACAGTGCCTCCATATCTATTGCCAAGCTGCCCCTTGCTGCAGAGGGACTTTACACATGTCAGGCTCTCTACGACACGCCGCAGGGCGCCAAACTCATCTACTACTATATACACCTGCGTGTCTTAGGTGAGTGGCGGGAGCATCTCGTGATTATTAGCTAGCCACTTGGGCTGGAGTCAGTGAGTTGGTCACTGGTCCACTGGCCAGAGACACTAGGTCAAGGCAATATAACACCATGGAGTGACCATCAACCATATTTGACTAAGTCAGTTAGAGGCTGAGCTGACCATGTTTGTAGATGTATTCTTGTATCTTCTTGCTGCACTGATGTTTTGACCATGTTTGTTACATGATGTAATACAGTTGTGGGGTTTAAATACTGTTCTCAGATGCAGCTCGAGAGAACGGTTGGGGCAAGGATAGGTGAGGTTAGGTTCTGAGCAGGGCGTAATGGGGTGCCATACTAAATGTTAAATGTTAATGATGTTTCATTGCACTATTTGAGGACTTAAAGGTTCCCGCTCACAAAATTGGCAAGGTTGTGTTTACACTTCATTAAAATTGAAACAAATTCCTTTACATTCACTTAATTCACTTTTGATTTTGTTGCCAATGAGGGTTTTCAGATAATAACCAGATTATTACCAGATTATGCCCCAGTTTTCAAAGATTTGTTCAGTTAAGTGAAATACTTAAAGTATATTGAGGTTAGGCAGACTGTCTTAAAGGTCCAAGAGTTCAAGCGTTAAGTCAAGTCAAGTCAAGTCAAGTTTATTGTCAATTTCTTTACATGCACTGGTCATACAAAGAATTTGAAATTGCGTTTCTTGCTCTCCCATGCAGACATAGACTAATCTAGGTAAGGACATAGACAGTATAGACATAGACAGTACTCATACATGGACATAGACAGTATGGACGTAGACATTGCTCATACAGACATTTAAAGTGCAAGACTGGACAACAGAAGACTTGTAGAGAACATACATTAAGAGGAGGTATTTTGTTGTTCTTTTTTCTAAAAGTCCTTTATAGCGTTCTGACATAGTAATAGTAGCATTTGAAGAAATAAATAATTAAAAAAGGTTTTTATTAAATACACCAGCAGCAGTATGTGTGTGTGTGTGTTTGTATGTGTGTGTGTGTGTGCGTGTGCGTGTGTCTGTGTCTGTGTGTGTAGTGTGTGTGTGTGTGTGTGTGTGTGTGTGTGTGTGTGTGTGTGTGTGTGTGTGTGTGTTTAGTGCAGGTAGAATGTGCGGTGTGCGTCTGTGTGTGTGTGTGTGTGTGTGTGTGTGTGTGTGTGTGTGTGTGTGTATGTGTGTGAGTATGAGTTGTGTGTCAGTGTGTGTATGTTTGGGTTTTAGTGCAGAAAGTGCAGTGTGCTTGTGTGTGTGTGTGTGTGTGTGTGTGTGTGTGTGTGTGTGTGTGTGTGTGTGTGTGTGTTGTGTGTGTGTGTGTGCATGTGTATGTTTTGAGTTAGTGCAGGTTGAAAGTTCAGTCACAGATGTAGTAGTGCAGGTGGAATGTTCAGTCGCAGATATGGTGGTGGGGATGAGGGGGGGGAGCGTTGTCAGTGGCCTGGCTGGGCTAGAGGCTGACAGTGAAGGGAGAGTGGGTTGAGTGTTCAGTATCTTGATTGCTTGATGCATCGTGCTGCTTGCAAGCCTGGTGGTACGGGAACGGAGGCGCCTGTACCTCTTTCCAGAGGGCAGGAGGCTGAACAGTTTGTGTGCAGGGTGGCTTGTGTCTTTGATGATCATCAGTGCTTTTCGGGTGAGGCGTGCGGTGTAAATGTCCTGCAGGGAGGGGAGTGGTACTCCAATGATCTTCTTCGCTGTGTTCACAACACGCTGGAGTGTCTTCCTGTTTTTCTCCGTGCAGCTTCCTCCCCACACTGTGATGCAGCTGGACACGACGCTCTCTATTGTTCCTCTGTAGAATGTTGTCATGATGGAGGGTGCAGCACTTGCCTTCTTTAGTTTGCGCAAGAAGTAGAGACGCTGATGGGCCTTCTTCGCCAGTGATGTAGTGTTGGTGGTCCAAGAGAGGTCGTCGCTGATGTGCACTCCAAGGAACTTGGTGCTGCTCACTCTCTCCACAGCCGTCGATGGTCAGTGGTGGCAGTTGTTTTTGGACCCTCTGAAAGTTGACAACAATCTCCTTGGTCTTGTTGACATTCAGCAGGAGGTTGTTGTCTTTGCACCATCTGGCCAGCAGGTCTACTTCTTCTCTGTAGTGGGTCTCATCGCCCTTAGTGATGAGGCCCACCAGTGTTGTATCATCCGCAAACTTCACTAGATGGTTAGTGCTGTGGGTCGTTGTGCAGTCATGTGTCAGCAGCGTGAACAGCAGGGGGCTGAGAACACAACCTTGCGGAGCCCCCGTGCTCAGGGTCAGGGTGCTTGAGGTGTTATTCCCTACCCGTACTGCTTGTGGTCTCTGCATCAGGAAGTCCAGCAGCCAGTTGCAGAGGGAGGTGCTGAAACCTAGTTTGTCCAGTTTTCTGATGAGTTGTTGTGGTATTATGGTATTGAATGCTGAGCTGAAGTCAATGAACAGCATTCTCACATATGAGTTCTTTATTGTCCAAGTGGGTGAGGGCTGGATGGAGGGCAGAGCAGATTGCATCCTCCGTGGATCGCTTGGCTCGGTATGCGAACTGGTAGGGGTCCAGGGTGGGGGGTAGGGTGGCTTTGATGTGTGACAGGACTAGCCGTTTCGAAGCACTTCATGATTATGGGCGTCAGTGCTACAGGACGGTAGTCATTGAAGCATGATGGTGATGATTTCTTCGGCACGGGTATGATGGTAGCAGCTTTGAAAAGTGATGGGATGACTGCTTGCTCCAGAGAGATGTTAAAGATGTCTGTGAAGACATCCTTCAGCTCTTCTGCACAATCCTTCAAAACTCGTCCAGGTATGTTGTCTGGGCCAGCTGATGCTTGCGTGGGTTGATGGTGGCCAGTGTCCTCTTCACACTGGCAGAGGACAGGTACAGGGGTTGATCATGGGGGGGAGGGGGAGTTTTCTGTGGAAGAGTGTCATTTTGTGCTTCAAAACGGGCAAAGAAACTGTTCAGGTCGTTTAGCAGAGAGGTGTTGTTGTCACAGCTTCGTGGTGCGGGCTTATAGTCCGTGATGGCCTGTATGCCCTGCCACAGGCTCTGTGCATCTCTGCTGTCTTTGAAGTGTGTTGTTATTTTGTCCGAGTATTCCTTTTTTGCTTTCCTGATGCCCTGGGACAGGTTTGCTCTTGCTGCTTTTAGGCCAGCTACGTCTCCTGCTCTGAAGGCTTTGTCTCTGGCCCTCAGCAGTCTGTGAACGTCTCCTGTGAACCATGGCTTCTGGTTGGCTCTGGTGGTGATGCGTTTTATTTCTGTAACATCATCAATGCATTTTGTGATGTAGGAGGTCACAGTGTCTGTGTACTCCTCAATGTCAATGTGGTTGCTGTGGGTGGCAGCTGTTTTGAACATGTCCCAATCTGTGGTTTCAAAGCAGTCTTGTAGTCGTGACACGGCTCCCTCTGGCCATTTTCTCACCTCCTTCAGAGCTGGTTTGGTGAGTTTTACCTTTTGTCTGTAGGCTGGCAGTAGCAGAATCGTTAGGTGGTCTGATAGGCCGATGTGGGGGATGGGCTTTGCCTTGTATGCTCCTTGTTTTGGGGTATAAACAAAGTCCAGGGTGTTTTGTCCTCTTGTTGGAAAAGTTAACATGTTGGTGAAATTTTGGAAGAACTGTTTTGCGATTTTCCGTGGTTGAAATCTCCCATGACCACTGTGAAGGCATCTGGGTGTGCATCTTGTTGTTCACTGATTCCCCGATGCAGCTCGTTCAGTGCCTCGCTTCTGGCGCTGGTGGTATTGCTAGGAGCGAGGTAAACTGCGACCAGTAGAATGGCGGATATTTCTCTTGGTAGATAGAAGGGTCGGCACTTGATGATCATGAACTCCACTAGTGGAGAGCAGTGTCTCTGTACCACCGTAGCATTTTTGCACCAAGCATCATGTGTGTAAACACATATTCCTCCCCCTCGTTTTTTCTCTGCAAGGGCTCTGTCCGCTCGGTGGCACGTAAGTTGCTCCAGTTGTAAAGCCGAGTCCGGTATGCCGTCGTTCAGCCATGATTCTGTTAAAACGTCGTTCAGCCATGATTCTGTTAAAACATTCTAAAGAAAGCAAGGGCCTGCACAGTAGAATTGTAAGAATTCCACGTTGTTATAAAACAGATTCTATTACTGTGTGTTCCAAATCTGACAGATTTTAGACGAGCAGTTGAATTCTCGTCTTTTTCTTGTAGTGCCAGTGACAAGGCCGTACATTGTCCTGAGTGACTCCTCTCCCAAGGAGAACCATCAGATGTGGATGCGCTGCGGCCTTGAGAATGGCACGGGGCCCGTCACCTACATGTGGGAGCATACGTCCCCGCTGTACAACACCACGGGCATCATGGCACAGGGCACCAACAGCCTGGTCAACATCACCAAGGTGAACCGCAACTTCACGGGCTGGTACCGCTGCCTGGCGCGCAACCAGGTGAACCAGGCCAGCAGCGACCGCACCTGGCTCGATATCATCTGTAAGTCACTACTGATTGATTGATTGATTGACTTCAGGGGTGCAATTTTCCTTGTTCGTCTTTACATTTAATATCCTGGCTAGGTCACATAACAGTACGCTTAGTTGACATTTTAATCCAAAGTGACTTGCAGGTGTTATGGGATATTGGTTTGTACTGTAGTTTGTGATCAGGGTTGGGTAAAGCAGCAGTTGTGATCTAATAACCAGGGAGTTGGTCTTTGCATTAGAGGGTTGCAGGTTCAAATCCCACTGCTACAAAGGATGTGCACCCCTACATCTTTATCCATGGCTAAAATACCCTTGAGCAAGGCACTTGACAAGGCACCCTTGAGCAAAGTCCACATTGTTCCAGGGACTGTAACCAGAAATAACTACAGTGAGTTGCTTTGGACAAAAGTCTCAGCTGAGGTATAATGTAATTGGTTTTTCTGCTGTACCACTCCCAACTCGTTCACTAGAGCTCACAAAGCTCAAACTTTTTTTGTACTTTATTTTAAACACACAGTTGGACCAGACGTGCCTAATATTGAAATCACACCGTACTCTGTGACGGAGCGAGGCTACTCCGCACTGGAGAAGGAGACGGTCACCCTTATGTGTCAGGCCTCCTCCAATCCTGCCAGTGAGTACGTCTGGTTCTACAACAACTCCCAGGTGTACATGGGCCCGACGTACACCATCACCAGGATACTGCGGATGCACACAGGCCACTATGCTTGCCTAGCTCAAAACACGTACCTCAACACCCGCTCCAGGAAAAGCATCACTCTGACCGTCTACTGTAAGTGGCCTCCTCTGATATTCCTCAGCTTTCCTCTACGTACTTGTGCTTAGAATCTTCTTCTTCTGTCTTCTTCCTTCACTCGTCACTTTCTTTTCTTGTCTTTCGGAATGATTGTTATCTTATCTTGTCTCCTCTTCTTCATCAGGGCTTCCTCCCTCTGTCTCTCTTTTCTTTTCGTTTTCTAAAGCACTGTTCTGGCTTTAGTTCCATCTGTTGTAACCCCACACCCTACACACACACAAACACACAAATCACACACAAAGCAGTCAGACATCTGGCCAAACTGGGGATGAGCAGGAAAAAAACCCGTCATTCTCCTCTCCCCTACCTACGGTACCTACCTACGTACCGTACCTACCCCCCACGGATGCTCAGGAGGATGTGGCCCGAAAGCTTACACCAACAGTAACAGCTGACAATTGAAGGTATAAAGCCAGTGTGACTGTCTGTCTGTCAGTCTGTCAGTCGTGCCAGACACTGAAAAGGAAAGGCCAAGAGGACCCTCTCTTTGTCTTGAGACTTTCTTGTCTGACATATGGATTAGGAATTTGACGTTTATTATCACAACGTTCCACTGGTGAAACAATGCGGATTATGGGGCTACGGAAAGGCTTTTTTAAAAAACAAAACATGGCTATGTTCAGTCGGTTAACCTTGCAGTAAATGGGGTTAAGGACAATGGAAATATTTTGCCATTGCTGTGGCCTGGCTGACTCCTTTATTCAAATAAACGTAAAAATATATCCCTTTAGCGAGCTGAATGATTTTTGTCATCTTTAATATTCATGTTTTTTTTAAATCTGGCCTGGCAAATTATGTTCATCTAGCAGCAAGGATTGAATATTTAAGGCTGGGTAATATGACAAAATACGGTCAGACATAAGTGTTGTGAATGCCCAAAGTTACACTGTTTTCTTGACTTGAAAAAATGCCTAATCCAGAGAACTAGAACTACCCCTCCGAATGATTCCATAGTAACTGGCATACTGCCTTTCACATTGGATAAAAGGTTTCCTCAGAGCGAATGAACATTCAAAGATATACAGTATGGCACACATTTAACCAACCATTATTAGAGAATGATTTTATTCCTATACAGATGCACCCGAGGGAGGTCCGTCGTGTACAATTCGTCCGACCAACAACTACACCGCCCTGAGTCTGACGTGTCTGTGGGAGGGGGGACTACCCCATGCTTCCCTACACTGGAGTTCATCCATTCCCGGGGTGGTTCGAAAAAGTCCCAGAAATGCCACCCTCGTCCAGACAGGCCCTGGCACCGGAAACAACACCGTGTTCATGTGTTACGCCTCCCACGTGGCCCTGAACGCGTCCAGAAGCTGCCTCACCCGGACATGTAAGTTGATTGATTTTTTCTTTTGGGGGGTGGGGAACTTTTGTGCTTTTTTATTATAGGACAGTAACAGAGGGACAGGAAACGAGTGGGGAGAGAAGTTACGGTGAAAGACTGGCAAATGACTTAGGCCGGAATCGCAGTAACGCAGTAATCTAGTGTTCTATCGTCAGGCCACGGTAGGGCCATCAAATTAAAAATTTGATACTAAGCTAAGGGTTAGGGTTACATTTATTTCATGAGTAGTTCAGGGGCTAGGCATAGGGTTCATACCCGAATGGCATCATCAGTGAACATCAACTTCATTTGTAATATTCTTTCTAATGTCTACTTTCAACTGTAAAGTTCAAAGATATTTTTTGAGGATTATGAGCAGGTCTGCTGCTAGACATAAGCAGAGTACGCAGAGTGCTTCGGACTCCAATCACTTTGCCCCGAAAATTGGGGCCTCTTAAATTGAGATTGACTGAGAAACATCATGAAAAATCTTGAATTACATTACAAAACATTTACTTATTACTAATAAGTACAGTATAATGTTTTGTAATGTAATTCAATATTTTTAAATTCTAAGAAATGATTATCATTATTATTATTTAATTATGAGGGGGGCCTCCTGACCAGTTATGCTTAGGGCCTTTAAACCTTAGCAGCAGCCCTGAGTACGAGTACAAGTAATTGAGTGCAAGTCTCATTGTACAGTACAGCGCACCGTCCTGTTGTGTAGCAAAATCATCAGTTTAAGATGGCTTCAAATCCTTTGAACTGTGCTGTGTCCAGAGAATGCACCATCACTGATCTAACCTTTGACATTTAATAATAATAATAATAATAATAATAATAATTGTATTTATAAAGCACATTTCCATACATAGAGTGCAGCTCAAAGTGCTCTAACAATAAAAGTGGTAAAAATTAAAAACAACAATAACAATAACAACAATAACATTTGCTTTCATTCCCATCATTGTTTCAGGGCATCCACCCGGAGAGCCCCAATGTTATGCCTACGCCACACGCAACAACGAGTACCTGATGTTCTCCTGCTCCTGGGAGGGAGGCAATCCCAGAGCCCTGCTGTGGTGGTCCTCCAACACGGGAGAGACCCACGGCAAGTCCGAGGAGAACTCCAACATCCTGATACTGCGCTCCAGCTACACCTACAGCGGCAAGTCGTTTGTGTGTCAAGCTCAGCATCCGCTGTTTGCAGAGAGGAAGCAGTGCACTATAAAGCTGGGTAAGGCAAGCAACATACAGTAGACAAACCAATGACAAGAGCCGGAATAATAATAATATCTAGTTAAAACCGTTCCAAAACAATGAAAAGGATATTCAGCAAACTGCAGCACTTTATGCATTTTTCAGCGTAACTACACGCATCAACATGTTATGTTGTTGTGTACTACTTACATTGAACATAACAGACCCCCTAACCCTAAATACATAAAGTTACATGTCATGTTACATGTTATTACATACTGTACTTTGTTACACTGTACCCAATAAAAGTGATAGGTGAAACATGTAGGGCTTGTTAAGTCTTGTAAATCTCTGACAGTCTGCTTTGAACTATATTTTCCACCAAGTAAACTTCATCATCATTTTGACATGTTCCCTTCCACATGAAGAGGCTCCAGTGCTCCGGACCCAGCGCAGCTTCGTGTCCGTGTACGAGGGCAGTGATGTCCAGCTCACCTGCATCCTGACGGCCAACTACCCCGCCACCGAGATCACCTGGTACAACAACCTGAAGCAGCACGTCATCGAGTCCCCCGCCAAGTACGTCCTGCAGCAGGCCGCAGCCTGGTCCAACCTGACGGTCAAGGAGACGGACAACGTGAGGGACAGCGGCCAGTACTGGTGCTCCGCCACCAACGCCGTCGGGGGAACCGAGATCCCCATCGAGCTACGAGTGAAGAGTAAGAACGATATGCGACATAGTACTGACATTTAAAATGCATTCATCAAGACATACTTAATAATTATTAGGTATATATTTACTAATATTTTTTTCTTGTTACACTTAACAAAAAATATTTATGAGAGACTAAATAATGTAAATGTGTATGTAAACTACAATAATATTAGCCCTTATCATTATCATAATTCTATCATAATCATAATGATAATGATGGTGGAAGTAATATAAATGTCAGAAAAGGCTTTGTGCCTCTACTGTAACTCCTACGGTAGGGCACTGGGCTGCTACGCCGGAAACCTGGGTTCGATTCCGGCCCAGGTCCTTTGCCAATCCTCCCCCGTCTCTCTCTCCCCTCTCATTTCCTGTCACTGTCACTGTCCTGTCATAAATAAAGTCATAAAAGACAGAAAAAATGTCTTGAAAAAAAGGTCTTTTAAAAAAAATGTCTTTAAATTGTGAGGATGGGAATATGTTTTCTATAAGTGTGTGTGTGTGTGTGTGTGTGTGTGTGTGTGTGTGTGTGTGTGTGTGTGTGTGTGTGTGTGTGTGTGTGTGTGTGTGTGTGTGTGTGTGTGTGATAGGGATAAGTAAGCATAGGATACGGTCCACTGGATATGCAAATGATAAAACCCAATCCCACAGGATAGCTGACATGTAATAGCTCACCATCCCTTTCTCTCCTGTGTGTGTTTTTTTAATCAGGATACCCGATGCCTCCCAACGTGACTATCACCAAGATCATATACAGCAACCGTCAGCAGACCGAAGTTGACATGGAGTGGATCCTGCGGACCGATGGAGACATGACAGGCTTTATCGTGGAGCATCGACGGGTATCGCCACCCACCAAGGGCAAGGGCATGGGCATGGCCAAGAGAGACGCTGGCGACCCCCCCTGGCAGAAGGTGGCTGCCAACCTGGAGCCTGGCATGCGCAGCTACAAGATGGGAGGCTTTGAACCCCACGGCCGTTACGCTGTCCGCATCATGGCCATCAATCACCGCACCATAGGGCACCCCTCAGACGCTAAGAGCCCAGGTGAGGTCATCGCATGGTCAAAGTCAAAGTCGAAGTCAAAGACAAAATCAGTTTTATTTGTCAGTGTCTTCATTACTGCTGTAGATATATATGTTTATCACAGTCCCATGAGTAAACAAAAACAGGACGAATATTAAAATACAAGACAGGAAAACATTTAGCGATGAGAGGTGTAATTAACTTATCTTAAGCATAACAAGTGACATTGCTTGGCCGCTGCAGCCCAGTTTTACACATGAAATACTGTAGGCCTATATCTATTACACTACTTGCAAGCCATGTTAACTCTTGTATCTAGTAAAGTGTAGCCTGAATTGTGCAAAATACAGTGTACCCACCATGACACAGTGATAAAACTGTATCTTTTTCTGTTTTGTTTCTCATCCATTCAGGTGAATTGCCAACATTACCATAACAGCACCCTCTGCACACATCCCTTTAAAACAAACTTCTGCTACCTTTTCTTCTGTCATGCTTCTGACTTTCTCCGCTATTCTGGTGTCCCTATTTTCTTTTCTCATTTTTTTGTCTTTGCACCAGATCTGTTATGATTAGTGATGTGGTGAACATTTTAGCCCCAATTTTTAGTCAGCCATGTTGTCATATCCTACAACAGGACTTAATAACACAATGTATTACTGTTAACTGTACTGAGGTAAATAGTGCAATAAATGGGTATAATTGTGGGCATCAAGGACATTGACCTCCTCACGGAGTAGCGGTAGCAGTAGCAGCTAGATTAGAGATGCTAGGAATGTCTCTAAGCGCCTCAGTGTGGGATGTGTGTTTAGCTGATGAGAGCATCATGTCTTTCAGCTATGCCCGGCTTCAATGCCCTCCCTGCTGTGATTGGGGCCGCCATTGGAGGAATGATTATAGCAGCTCTCCTAACACTGCTAATATTCATATACATCGTGAGGAATCGAAACAACAATCCACGTACGTTTATATGGACTATATCCACTGATACATTCATGCATTTTCATTTTTTGTTGTTGTAACTGCTGTTAATTCTAGGTAAATGTATTACTGCAATGAAACTTGAGGTACAACCATGGCTGAAACAATTTTGTTTATTCCTTTAGGCCTACATGACTTACTCTTTGGCATGTAAGTATATGCTTTTCAAACACTGATTATTTGAATTCAAGTGAACATGACATGTTGTATGTATTACATACGTACAAATGGATATAATTATACATTGTCCGTTTTCCAGCCGAAACAGTCAGTCCAGAGAGAATATCAACTATCCTGAAGATGAGTCAACGGCTGGAACAGAGGACAGCCGAGAAGACATCAGCCCAGGTAAAAAAAGAGAACATAGTCTCGGCTCATAGTTATCTGTTATGCAAAACTGAACCTGAGCCAAACAGTTTGTCACCTCGAGTTATTTATGCCAATGTAATATATAACACCAATTTTATGACCCATAACATGTCTGTCAAAAAAAAAAGATTTGTGAACAATGTACTTTTTTATATATCTCAGTGACATCAGTGCACAACCAAAGCACTCTGCACTGGTTCCATAATAATCGTGGGTGGACCGTTCTTTTTTTTTCCAGAGTCAGAACCTGGGTTATCAATCCCAAGACCTACAGTTGCACCGCCAGGACAGCCACCACCAGGAAATGATAACGAGCCTGTTGCCGTCACAGTTACCGTCATGGCAACCAGTTAGCAGGAATACATCCGTTTCCTCTCTGAGAAGAAGGAAAGAAAGAAACCCAGCTGGCCAATTTGAAAGTGTTACTTTAAAAATGGACTTCTTTCATGACTGGGCATAAAAAACACTTTCTCATATTCAATTGCCTACAGATGTAGGATTACACCCTCACACATTCACACATTCCTGTAGTTAGGGTTCAATCTCTATATTTGGTTTATTTGTCAGAACTCCTTTGTTTTCTATATTTTTCTAGAGTTAGCATTATGTATAGCACCATCTAATCATTGCCTCTGTAAAAATTCTTTCATACATGGCAGATGTTTTATTGTAATTCATGACTGTTTGGATTTGTTATTCGTTGATCGTTAATGGCTCCACGTAGTTTGATTTAAAGTCTGACATTTTTTACGCATTGTTTGTATTATGACAGCACTAAGAATTTGTAACTGAAGAAACAATAGTTAGTGCCCAGAGCAGCAGTATGTTTACAGGCATGTTTGCATATTTTCACTTCACTTTGGAGCTACATAAGTGTACAAGAGACAAAGCAAAGTCATCCCATTCCATTGTTGACCAATGTCGTTTTGTCTTCCTTCCTCTAATTTTATCATTTTGGGTAGATAACATGTATATACTGTACATACATGTTGTGTGGTTGTACAAGTTTTTTTCTCTCCAATTTCCTCCTTGGGTTACTATTTGTCTACCCAGCAGTGTTAATAAAATGGCACAAGATATAAAAAATGTATTTGCCAAGGCCTCCTCTGTGAAAACTGCTTGAGCAATTTTGCCATATCTGGTGTCAGAAGTGGGATTAATATACCACAACTGGAGTTACAGGGTCATGGCAGGGGAATACAGAAAAAAATGGAGTTTGGCCCAGAAACACCACTCAGCCTGCATTCCTACCATCCAGACTCATCTAGCTCTCAATCTATTTAACAGATTTTGTCAGAGGTATGTCTGGTGTCTGACAGGTTGTCTGAAGAGGTTCAGTCAGACACCAATATAAAGTCTCCTGCTCCAACGAGTACCGAAAGTTATGTCTTTGCCGGCAGCACACAAGATGTGCATGTTGGATGCTAAGGGATTGAGAGACGGCATTTGAACTTCCTGATATTAAAGCTTACCTCAGCCTTCCTCAGTACGACAAACGTTGTGGATTTATACTGCTAAAAAGGCTTGTTATGATATAGTTTGGGGGTTTGAGGGAAGGTAAACAAACGACAAACAAAGGTGCCAAGGTTAAAGACACATCGGTTCAGCAGAGGTGAAACTTGGAGAGGAAGAGCGAATTCCATGGGACCAATTAAAAGCTACTCTGTCTCCATCCCTCTATCTCCCTGCCCTTCCAGATGGCATAAAACAACACACACAAAGGGATAGAAGCACTCTAAGTCTCATTGTTGGCAAGACACAAAGCATATGGGCAAGAACCTTCAGACAAAATGAGATGACGAAGTACATTTTAAACTCGTCTGACTGTGACAGTACTTTAGAGAGGCAGTGCATTATATAATCACAACAGCACAGTTGGATTGATATATATGTAGACAACACATCACGGGGAGGGACATATGGTGACAACGCAGTGCATCAGTGGTACACTGACAATGAAAATGACCCTACTAATGCATCATAAGAAAACCGTGGGATCGGAAATCTAAGTCAAAGCCCCCCCGCCCGCCCCCCCTTAAATCACCCAGCAGTCTTCCCAGCGGGTAACAAAGCTGCGATTAGATGCATGCCGTCCATTAAATTCATGAAGAGTTTTGTTAGGTCGGGATCAATGCCAAACTATCTTAAATAAAATAAATCCAGTTTACCATGGATGAAAGAGTCAGCAGTATAACAGATCAGCATCCATTAAAAGTGGCGAGCCTGCCTCGAGAGGGAGAATACATCATTCTTAACATCTTCCTCTAAGGCCGGGGTATCATTGCTTGTATTCTCCACGGACAATAAAGATCTGCTTGATTAAAAACAGCTGGCAAGGAACTGCGAAGTGGCTGGCAAGACATGCACCCAAGATAGCTAAATGATATTTATATGGATGAAATAACATGTTGTGTTCCAGAATAAGCACGTCTGCCTCTCTCTCTCTCTCTCTCTCTCTCTCTCTCTCTCTCTCTCTCTCTCTCTCTCTCTCTCTCTCTCTCTCTCTCTCTCTCTCTCTCGATAGGCTACCCTAATGATTCACATGGTTCCTTTTAGGATTATATAAACCAGACTCATTGAAAGTCATACAACGTTTCATTTCTCTTTCTCACGGGAGAGGACAGGAAGGCCTCCAAGCATTAAGTTCATCAGCACAGCCAATTTCGCATTTTGAAACCACAATGCATTATGCCCTCTGGTTAAGTAGACTGTATTTGTTCTGTGAGATCTCTCTAGGAGTAATTCAGCAGAGAAATAATGTATTACTTCATAGAAAAAAAAATATTAAAAAAATTCCCTGACATAATTTAAAAAGAGCTTGCTCAATGCATGACCCTGTTTTTAGGTGTGAGGGTTTATGCATTACCTGGCCCTCCTCCTCCATGTGATGGAATGTCACCGAGCTCTGCTATCCAGTGTTCCATAATTGATGACACACAGGTAGGCTATCGCGCGTGTCACCCTACACCTGGCCCGCTCTGCTCCGCTGCATCTGCCCCATCAATTATTGAGCCCAAATAAATTGTAAGAAATGCCAGAATCCTTCACTCAGTCTAAATTACACCCCCCCCCCATCCCCTGCGTCATCTTGCTATAGCAACAGGCGCTGTACTCCAGAGGGGTTTGGTTTGAGCGAGGAAGGGATACACAACTCGGTCATCGTTACATTACCTGCGGCCGGACGGCACCATTTCTCTTCGGGTTCAGTTCTGGTCAGCTCCGGAGCGTCATGGCACCATGGGGCGAAAACCTACAGGGCCAATAAAGATCTGCCTCTTTGTTACTCTGCTTCCACTCTTGCGAGGTAAAACAAAAAAAGAGATTTACCATTTTAATATAAGACGTTTAAGGTTAATGGGCCTTGTAATGGGAAAGGGGTATAGAAATGTTACCTCAGGTATCTATATCATTGACGTTCTCTGTGGTCCAAAACAACAGCAGTGCCTTGGCAAGCGGTTTCTTTGCTATAAAAGCTCTGCAGTAATTAACAAAAACATTGTGAAAGTGTAAAGGTGATGTGGCTGTTTTGGCATTTCACACTATTAAGTATGAGGATGAGACAATCCCGGATGTGTTAAACAAACTCAATGTACTGCATCCGAAGACTTTGAAGTAGAAAATGGCTTTGGCAAGTGTAATGCTTTGACTTGTGCATTGATTAAATTGTCACTTATTATTTCATTACTATCAATGTTGCCAGTACAAATATTTTTCTCTTTTGGAAATAACTTGTGGTGACTAGAACCACACTGATGAGAAATATTTTTCTCTTTTGGAAATAACTTGTGGTGACTAGAACCACACTGGTGTGTGGGTTGTGTATAACTGTTATGCTCAAAATGAGTCTTATACACTATATGTCTAATACTGTAAGTAGACTTTTGATGTCTCATGTTACCTCAAAAGGATGGTAGTGTAATACAGGTATGTGTAGGCCTATGGAACATGATATGAACTGTGCTATATATATCATATCCCTCAAGTAAATTTAAGGTTTGTAACTTATTGCAAGTTGTTGACAAAATATACTGGAGATAGTAGTGTTCTTTTGAGAAATTCAGTGCCATGTCTTTTCAGGAAAGGTCTGGTTCCATGTTACGTTACGTAACACTGTACAGATACAGTCTGTGACAATTTAGCTTTCAAATTAGACTTGTTTTTAAACGCTGATTGTTATTATGTGACTGTCCTGAAATGTTATAATGCCATTATTATCACTATGCTTTTGTTATTACATTACTTATTTTTCATTTGGAATTCCTTTGCACTGTGCTCCTAAGCACACCTATACAGGTGTGAATAGACGACACCCGACCTATGAATAATGAATGATTTAATTTTCCTTGAAGAATGGCCTCAATAAAACGCTGATCTATGATCTATGTCTTCAGGGTTGGACGAAGCACCTTCAGGGGAGGAGCCAGTGTACAAGGAAGCAAAGAGTTATGGTAACTAGCACCAAGCAGCCAATCAGATGCCTCAAGTATTTTGTATGTGTGACATGCAAGGCCATGACATTTAAACCTGGGGCCATCAGATAAGCAGTCTCTGAGTGAGACCCTGACTCCAAGGCACCTTGCATACTACATACAGTGCATATTGTATCTGAGTAGCAGGTCAGGAAGGCCTATTGCTGAGGAGTCCACCTGTCAAATTTCAGAAATAGAATTATTCACATCTGGAGACAGTTTAAAGGTGCACTGTAGGATGGTTGTCAGAGTAGGTATTGCAACTATGCTGCTCTTTGAAACTGTGCTCCCTAATTAATAAACTAATATTTAGTGTGAGCAAAGTACAGTAAATTTTGCAGCTAAAAATGTCTATTTCTGGAAGTTCAAAAGAACGGACATGGAGAAGATCCCTCTTTTCAAGTCTGAAAAGTGCAAAAGTTTTCCCAATCATAACGCATACTCAGAATAGAATGATGGTGGTGGTACATATTCGTGAAAAAGGTAACATTTGTGAATGGACAGCATGAATTCCGGAAATAAACCACTAAAAATATTACCCAGTGCACCTCTGAAAATATATTAGTTGGTACATTCCAAAATAATTGTACCAATCAACCTTTGAACTAGTGCGATCTCTCTAGTGGGGACCCTTTCAGCCTACAACACCACTTGTATTGTCCGAGGGTATCTTTTAAAAACATCTGACGCTGTACAGTGTCACTGTGATTATCATATTCATAGTTCACCCACTACTTATTTCACCACTACACCACACGCCAGCATTACTACAACACCCCATCTGGAGTACCCCAGACTTAAAGGGGTATGCCACTATGTTGGGGCTTAATACAGTTAAAATCGTTGGCTGGGGTTTATAAAGGTGGTTAAGTGTCTTATTTTTCATGTTAAGCATTGTCTTCCTTTAAGACAAGTTAAAAGAGGGAATATGTCGCTAAGCTAGTGAAAGTCAATGGATCCGTGTAGCACATGTTCTCTCTTTTACATGAAAAATAACACAATTTACCACCTTTATAAACCCTGGCCAACGATGTTAACTGTATTAAGCCCCAAAATAGTGGCATACCCCTTTAATCTCAGTCAACCCAGACTACTCCCCTCTGCAGGCCTGGAGGTCCACGACCCCTGGGAGGTGGTGTACGAGACCGAGCGGACCAGCGGGGTGGTGGGGAGGGAAGTGACCCTGGAGTGCGGCCCCACCCTCCCCCACGTCTACATCTGGGGCTTCACCCGGCCGGGCACCGACACCCTCCGGGCGGTGGTCTACAACTTCGGCATCGGCCCCAAGCTCCAGAGGCTGGCCAAATCCCTGGGGGAGCTGCGGGTCAACCGCACCAGCGCCTCCATCTCCATTGCCAAGCTGCCTCTGGCGGCACACGGCCTCTACACCTGCCAGGCCCTCTACGACACCGACCAAGGAGCCCGGCTCTACTACTACTATGTGTACCTGCGCGTGTTAGGTCAGTGTTACTAAGCAAGCAAGTTGTGTCTGTGTGTGTTAAGGTAGGTCAGTGTTACTAAGCAAGCGAGTTGTATCTGTGTGTGTTAAGGTAGGTCAGTGTTACTAAGCAAGCGAGTTGTATCTGTTTGTGTTAGGTCAGTGTTACTAAGCAAGCAAGTTGTATCTGTGTTTTAGGTCGGTGTTACTAAGGAAGCAAGGTGTATCTGTTTGTGTTAGGTCAGTGTTACTAAGCAAGCGAGGTGTCTCTCTGTGTGTTAAGGTAGGTCAGTGTTACTAAGGACGCAAGGTGTATCTCTGTGTGTTAGGTCAGTGTTGCTAAGCAAGCGAGGTGTATCTGTGTGTGTTAAGACAGCAAGGGGAGAGGGTCTACTACTACATTTATCTGCACGTATCAGGTCAGATCTGCTGAGACATCAAGGGCCCAGGCCCTACTCCTACGATGTGTATCTGTTCGTGTTAGGTCAGCTTTGTTAGCTACTGAGACAAAGGTCGGGGTCAAAGAACAGAAAAAGAGTGGAAATCAAAGTTGTTTTTTTTACGTTCAAGTCCTCTGATGGATTTAATTAAACTGTCTTGAACACGGGACACATTAACTACCTAGACTACTAGTTAGGTACTAGGTACTAGTTATTTGTGTAAATTGTGGATTAATTTTGTTTATTGCATTAAGTTGTCTTAGAATTAAAGACATTGACATGCCATTTTACTCTTTAAGTGTGTGTGTGTGTGTGTGTGTGTGTGTGTGTGTGTGTGTGTGTGTGTGCATGCGTGCACATGTGTGTCTAGGAGTGTGTCCATGTGTGTGCATTTCCCTTACCTGATAATCTCTGCCATCTCTCTTCCCTTTGTGTGTGTGTATGTGTGTGTGTGTGTGTGCGTGTGCGTGTGCGTGTGCGTGTGCGTGTGCGTGCGCGTGTGTGTGCGTGTGCGTGTGCGTGTGCGTGCGCGTGTGTGTGTGTGTGTGTGTGTGTGTGCGTGCGTGCACATGTGTGTCTAGGAATGTGTCCATGTGTGTGCATTTCCCTTACCTGATAACCTCTGCCATCTTTAATCTCTTTCTCTCCCGCTCTGCAGTGCCAGTGGAGGGCCCGTCCGTCGTCCTGCGTGACTCCTCCCCGGTGGCGGAGGGCTCCTCCCTGCTGATGGACTGCGCCCTTAAGAATGGCAGCGAGCCTATCACCTACATCTGGGAGCAGGAGGACAGGGGCGGTGCCGTCAGCATCCTGGCAGAGGGCAACAGCAGCCGGCTGCACGTGTCTTACGTTACCCGCAACCACACGGGCTGGTACCGCTGCCTGGCCAGCAACGAAGTCAACCAGGTGCTCAGCGAACGCTTCTGGCTGGATGTCTTCTGTAAGTGGCAGTGGTGGTGGTGGTGGTGGTGGTGGTGGAGGGCTTGGTGCCCGGTGTCATTGGTTACTTATCAGCTGAGCTCACAACTGGAACTATCTGCCTGTCACATCTCTCGTCTCATTTCCTGGGATGAGCTTCTTATCTGAAAATGCTGGAATAAGTTTGTCCTTGGTATTTTCCCTGATAAGATTTTTTTTTATTTAAAGTAGTCTTTAATCAACGTACATGTAAATGTAGTCTATATTTGTGTACATCTCTGTGTGTGTTTTTGTGTTTGAACACATGTGTTGGGTCTATCTGTTTGTCAAAAACACAAGACAGGTTTTTTTTTGAGACAGAAGTTAAAAATGTGTTTTCTTTTCCACCTCTATTCAGTTGGACCAGATCCGCCTCAGATCGACATAAGGCCCCACTCTGTCACAGACAAAGGCTTCTTTGCCTTGGAGAAGGCAACAGTCTGGCTGATGTGCCAGGCCTCCTCCAACCCCTTGAGCGAGTACGTGTGGTTCTACAATAACTCCCTGGTCGACACAGGACCCATACTCACCATCGCGTACATCTCGCGGAGACAGGCTGGTCTCTACACTTGCCTCTCCGAGAACAAGTACATCAACACCAGCTCTGAGAGTACCGCCACGCTCTCTGTGTACTGTGAGTCACCCTGACTATCTGTCCATGCACTTAACATACCACCCTGTGTTGTTTATTCCTGTCTTTTTTTTCTTTGGTCAGAAACCATGTTTGCATCATTATCGTAATTGTAATTGCTGGGGTTAAACCAGTATTTAGGGCTGGGCAAGTAATCGGATTTTCTTTTCAAAAACATTGATTTATATCTGTCACCTTAACACGTTAAGAAAACCATGTAGATAGATTATGTGACATGGCATACCAGAAATATATTCATTTATATTCATATATTCAATATATTAATTTTATTTTATATTCATTGGTGTTGTACTGTTCATTGAAAGGTGTGACGTAAAGCCTGGTTCAGAGTATCTTTCCATCCATAAAACTCACAGGCCTATGTAATAACACCAGGTGTTGCAAGCTGTATGAAGAAAGATGAACTCTGTGACAAACACCTGCTTACCTTTCTCCGTATCACACCTCTTCTCTCAGATCCGCCTGATGACTATCCGCGCTGTACCATCTACCCCACCAACAACTACACTGACCTGAGTCTCTGGTGCTCATGGGGAGGAGGACTCCCCCATGCCTCTCTGCACTGGACACCGTTCCCCACTGGGGTGATCATGAGCCAGGGCTATGCCAACGCCACCCTCGTCCACAGGGGCCCTGGCACTGTAAACAACACAGTCTTCATGTGTCACGGCTCCCACGCGGCCCTGAATGTGTCAAGAAGCTGCAGCGCCAGGACGTGTGAGTGACATGGTTTGCAGTACAGTAGGACAGTAGGAACAATGTTTTCAAGCCATGATAAGGAGTTTTTGTCTTCAGTCACCCTAGAAGTTGGAGGCAGTTCTCTTGTCCTATCTAAGTGTAGGGGTAGCCATGGCTCAATTGTTAGAGCAATGGCCTTTAGATCAGAAGGTTGCGGGTTCAAATCCCACCCTTACCAGCACCTTCATCCATGGCTGAAGTGCCCTTGAGCCCACATCCCTCCAGGGCCGGTAACCAATAGGCTACCCTATGCCTAAATACTGTAACTATAAGTCACTTTGGATAAAAGTGTCAGCGAAATGTAAGTGTGATTTAAGCCCAGCGTAGGTGGCAGAATGAATTCAGTAGCGCCTTTCACCTTTTTGCAAATTATTGAACTACAAAGTATTGAAATGAATAATTTTAAGGATGAAAAAGTTGCTTTTCATTAAATTCACATTGAACCTTACTTTGTCCTTGAACAAGTACGGAAGGAATAATGGTCATACGTAATGCCATGAACAAAGGAGAAGACTCTGCAGGCTTCTGCAAAAAGCAGTTTGGTGTGATCAGGATACCGGCATGACCAGAGTAATGGAAAGACAGAAGAGAATGCTGGTGCAGCACAGATGTCTGATGACATTTTATCTTCTTTTATTAATCTAGTGCATAACAGTCAGTGTGAGCAATTTCAATGCGTCGGCAATCTCTTTAAGATAGACTTAATGCTGTCTTACCTTGTTTTTATTCCTTGTCAGGGTATCCTTCAGGTGCTATGCCAACACTACTCTAGAAAACAAACTTTAAAGGTGCACTGTGTAGGATGGTGGCCATAGTAGGTATTGCAACTATGCTACTCATGTAAACTGTACTACCTATTGTCTAATTCAATTTTCATGAATATTTACTTAATAATAAACTAATATTTACTAGTATGACCAAAATATAGTATGTTTTACAGCTAAAAAAATATATTTTTGGAATTTCAAAATGACGGATCATGGAGAAGTTTCATGTATAAAAAGTCCAATATTTCCAGTCATTATGAATACTTGAAATTTAGTGATGGTGGTAAGTCTTCATGCCATTTCTGAATGGGAATCATGAATTCTGGAAATAAACTACCAAAAATATTCCACAGTGCACCTTTAATGACAGCTTACCTTGACGGTGACCTTGAAAGTGTGCAGGTGTTATGACCATTAGCTGCACGAGGCCAAGCGGGCCGTCACAGTTAGCAGTTAGCAACAACAGAAATACTGTGCTGTGTAACACCATCTTACCTTCTGATTGCTTCTCAGGGTATCCTTCAGGAGAGCCACAGTGCTACGCCAATGCCACTCTGGACAGTGAGTCCCTGCTGCTGTCCTGCTCCTGGGAAGGGGGCTTACCCAGCGCTCTGCTGTGGTGGACATCAGACTCTGGAGACACCCTGAAAGAGGAGGAGAGCACCAATAACCTCATGCTGCCCTCCAACATCACACACCACATCAGGAGCTTCACCTGTCACGCCCAGCACCCGCTACTCGCAGAGAGGAGAGAGTGTGTGCTGCAGCTGGGTGAGAATCTCAGTCCACTGCTAGTGGAAGGAAGAAGTTTTGTTAAAAATTGTTGATAAAATTGGATAGATTATGAAATGTAATTCCTCCGAATAAAGTAAATTATTATTTTGTGCCCTAAAGACACGAGCCACTGATGTTTAATCTGCACCATTTCACCCACACTTACTGCATTAAACAAAGGCGGCTTTGGGTGCAAGAAGGAAAACAATAATTGCTTTTTTTTTAACTTGTGTGTCACACTTTGCATTGTGACGCACAAGTGTGATTCAGTTGTTTTTGGTACAATGTAAATGCATTACATTAGCCCTGCAGGTTGTTTAATAAGTTAAATTACTAGGTCAAATGTAAATGCATTGTGAAAGAGGAACTAGAACAGGATATTGCACAGTGTGGAACACTTGTTATAAAATATTCTATTTGTCTTAATTAGGGGGTAAAATTAAATCTCTGCCATGGATTAACTCAGGGTGTTTATTATTCTGTGGGCTACATTCCATGGAATGTAGAACATGAAGAACCCTCTAATCCGGGATGCTGGCAGTCTTGACTAGGCACAGGGGGGAAATCATTCTGAAAGGGCCTCCTCTCTGAAAACATACAAGGCTAATTGGGACCCAATTCTGGGCCCCCTCTCTCCCTGGGCCTGGGAAAACTGACCAATTTGGACATTGGTTAATCAACCTGAAAAACTGGTTGCCCTTTGGTGCAGATCAATATACAGAGTCAATGGTGCAGATGGGATCGCTGGCAAAAAAAACCCCTCATAACTTTGCTATGACATAACACATGGCCTTAAGTGATAGGCATGGTTGTTATCATTTACAAGCTAATAATTGAAGCTCTTCGTGAAGGCGCTAACATAACAGAATGTCTTTCTCTCAGAGCCACCTGATGGGTCTCCATCATGCACCATTCTCCCCACCAACAACTACACTGACCTGACCCTGTGGTGCTCATGGGAAGGGGGATACCCCCACGCCTCCCTGCACTGGAGCCCGTTCCCAGCAGAAGAGGACGGCAAGGGCTACTCCAACGCCATCCATATCCAGAGAGGGCCTGAAACAGCAAACAACTCAGTGTTTGTGTGTCATGGATCCCATGTCACCCTGGAAACAAGCAAGAGCTGCACCACCAGAGCATGTACGTACCGTGATGTGATGTGTCACCTCATGCAGGATGGGAGTATTGGTAATGCCTTGTGGGAAGACAGGAGACTCAAGCTTAGCCGGAGATACGTCACAGCTTAGTAAACGTGAATTAAATGGCCATCATGGACATTCTGCCATACAAAGGCAAAGTGCAGGAAACTACACCAACATTGAAACTGAAAGAAAATTGCCTTCAGAGTTGGATATTGTAGTTACAGCAATTTGACAAAGAAATATCTCTAAAACGGGACACATTGAACCATGAGACTTTGTCACAAGATAAAGGAGGCAATTGTCAGTCTAAACTCATTTTTTTTTAAAAATATATATATATTTAGGGGCTTTTTATACCTTTAATTTGATAGGACAGTCTGAGATGGTGACAGCAAACAAGTGGGACAGAGAGACGGGGTGGGATCGGGAAATGACCCCGGCCAGACTCGAACTGGGGTCCCCTTGGGCATGCAAGCCCAAATGTGGGGGGCTTAGCGCGCTGCGCCACAGCACCCACCAGTCTAAATTCAATTTTGACAAAATATGTAGTTACTGCAATTTGCCTTTGTACGGCAGCATTGACCGGAAGTACTTCCAATATTGTTGAACACTGGTCAGGGAGACAGACAGCCAAAATTGATTTTCCCTACAAAAGTTCACAGCACTTTTACTGTGAGATTGCAAATGTGATGCTGCATTGATTTAATAGCCTACCTAAAAATAGAAGCATTAGTTTGTACTCAGAATCCTATAGTCGCATTTTCATCATCTCGGTCAGACACATTTTATCTATTTTTGAGGGTTTGCCAAAGTGATACTTGACATTGATTCCTCCCATTGTGCCCTTCTGCTCTTCAGGGCACCCACCTGGAGAGCCCCGGTGCTATGCCAACGCCTCGCTCAATAACGAGTTCCTGATCCTCTCCTGCTCCTGGGAAGGGGGCTTCCCAAGGGCCCTGCTCTGGTGGTCATCGAGCGCTGGAGACACACTGGGCAAGTCTGAGGAGAGCACCAATACTCGGGTGCTGCCCGTCAGCGTCGCCCATGGCAGCAAGTTGTTTGAGTGTCATGTACAACACCCTTTGTTTGCACAGAAGAAGACATGTGCTGTACAGCTAGGTAAATAGGACAACCTTGAAGTATAGGAAATCCCTAGTGAAATGAAAAAAGTTGGCCTATAATGATGACATATCCTGCAGTACAGCATGTGAAGGGTGACATGAAGACAATATGGCAATATTTCATATTTAGTCATTTCACTTAGACATAAACATTACAGTGAAATACAGTAAGACAGATGCTTCATTCAAAATGTTCACGATTTCACTGTACTGCACTGCTAGTGTGAATAGTACTGCACTGTACTGTACTACTAAGTGAACACTGGATGTTGCTCAGTAGCTAAAGCTAAGATAAACTAAATATTACATTACAGTGTTCTACCTCCACAGAGACACCTAATGGAGCACCTTCATGCACCATCTATCCCACCAACAACTACACTGACCTGACCCTGTGGTGCTCCTGGGAAGGGGGATACCCCCACGCCTCCCTGCACTGGAGCCCGTTCCCTCCAGGGGCGAATGGGCAGGGGTTTGCCAACGCCACCCTCGTCCAGAGAGGACCTGACACGGCAAACAACACTGAGTTTGTGTGTCATGGCTCCCATGTTGCCCTGAAGACCTCCGCAAGCTGCAGCACAAAGACATGTGAGAGCTACAAACTTGTTTTTTATTATATGTAGTAAGACGTTCATCCACCACATGAATTGTGACCTGCCATACTGTACTCTACCTGTGCTCCGTACACAGGTGAGTTAATTAATTTCTACCTGAATGAGGAGGTGAGCTAATTAGGATCAGCTGATTTAGTGAACTGGCCTGGGTGTGTGTCTGTCAATCAATATGTGTCATTTCCATTATCCTAACTCCTGTCCCTCCTTGTGCTGGTGTTATTCAATATCTGGCAAAAGTGCAGTTCAAAGGTCATTTTCTCATTGAAAATCGGAATTTTGGATGGGGAAAAGTCCCCCAACGTTTTTGCAGCTAAGCTGACTGTGGGGAGACCATTGTTTTCTCTACGGAGGTAGAGCATCAGTGAAGCACAGGTCGAGTTTGGATAATGGAAACACCTGATGAGCTGAGCTACAAACTGCTCCTAGGTCACTGGTCAGGGCTATGGTTAGGGTTAGGGTTAAGAGCCTGGAAGCTCATTTCAATGAAGCAGCCTATTTCAACAGAACATTGGAAACACATAATGACAGGATTTCTACTTTTTCCGACTCTGGTTATAAATATTGTACTTTTTCAGAAAGCTGTTGTTTAAGTTTGTTTTAAGGCTTTATGCCATTATTTAATAGGGCAGTGTGATGGTGACAGGACGTGAGTGGGAGAGAGAGAGATGGGGGAGGATCGGGAAATGACCTCAGGCTGGAATCAAACCCAGTTCCCCCGGCATAACACTACAGTGCCTTAGCCTTTTGAACCACAGCCAAAGTCTGACAGGATATATTTCCATTATATGTTTTGTATTTATGGCTCCATAGGGTCTCCTCCAGGGGAGCTCCTGTGCTCCGCAAACGCCAGTCTCACCCATGAGCACCTGGTGTTGTCCTGCTCCTGGGGGGGCGGCTTTCCTAGAGCACTGCTGTGGTGGACATCAGACTCCGGAGATGAAGAAGACACAGCAGCGGTGGGGGAGTATGAGGAGAGCTCCAACACGCTGCTGTTGTCTGCCAGCGCCGGCTACGGTGGCCGGGCCTTTGTGTGTCAGGCTCAACACCCACTGTCTGCCGAGCGGAAAAAGTGTGCTGTAAAACTAGGTAAGCTCGTTCCCATTATTGAGGAGCCGTGTCCCCCGCCTAAGAATAACTGTCTGGGATGTTATTGTGCACATTATGTTGGCACCTAAAATAGTTTATGTGGAACAAGATGATTGATAATGATTTGGTGCTGAATGATGTTCACTTCTTTGGAGGAGTGGTGGTAATAATAGTGGTAATTAGTCATTTTAATTAACCGTTTCATTAATGCAAATTAAAATGAAAAGGGGTGTAACCATTTTCAGAGATAACGATAGCGATAACTGATATGAGTTCAACTAAATGAGTTTTAAAGGCTCTGATGTTTAAGTGCTCACTTTACAGTAAGAGCTTGACATCTGTGAATTTGTTGGAAAAAAAGAATGAAGCATACTGGAAATACATTTCACAGAACATTGTCCACAGTGCTGCTATTATTGTCTCCATATTTGGTCACCATATGTTCGAAGGATAATATAATCATCTTCTTTTTTCCTAGAGCCCCCAGTGCTTCAGACACTGCACAGTTCGGTCTCCGTCTACGAGGGAGGTGATGTAGAGATCCCTTGCTCAGTGAGGGACACATATTTCACCTCAAACATCACCTGGTACAATCATTTGAGACAGCCCGTAATAGAATATCCCTCCAAGTATGCTCTCAAGCGGGCCGGTATCTGGACCAATCTCACAGTGAAGGGGACAGATAGCCTGAAAGACAGTGGCCGGTACTGGTGCTCGGGGATAAATTCCGTGGGCAGCACAGAGATTCCGATCACTCTGCTGGTGAACAGTAAGGATGGTCATGCTAAATCTTTATCCAACTCACACACACTGTACTTAAACTGTTGTAAAATTACAAAATGATACTGTATATTCATATTCTATATGGTGGCCCTATATCATGACAACACACTGTTTAAAATGTATTATTTTGATTTGTGATTCACAAATAAAAGCATCTGACACATTCGGTTACTTCAATGTAGTAGGCTATGCAGCATTTCTATGCATTGTAACTTAGTTTATAGTCCGGTTCCATTTTTATTGAATGACATACAGCAGTCTGGACATAAGTTACTTTTGGAGTTAATTTACAGACCTTACTATTTCCTTGCTATTTTTCATTTATCTTAGTGCATCCAACTCCACCCAATGTGACCATCAGTCGGATCACGTACAGCGGCAACCAGCGCTCAGAAGCCGACCTGCAGTGGGACACCCCTGCCCAGGGCACCATCACCGAGTACATCGTGGAGCGCCGGCTACTGCCTCAGCCCAACATCACCAGCAAGCTCGACCTGGAGCCTCCGTGGGAAGAGGTGGTATCAGAACTACCGCCCGACACCCACAGCTACCACATCACGGGCCTGGACCCAAGCAAGCGCTACGCCGTCAGAATCAAAGCTGTTAATTACCGCACCCCAGGCAGTCCATCTGAGGAGAAAGTCCCACAGGCCGTGCCGGTGGCAAGGCCTTCCCTGGTGTTCAGCGACAGCTCTCCGGCCGAGGGATCGTCGGTGTGGCTACGCTGTGACCTGGGAAAGGGCACTGAACCCATCAGGTACCTGTGGGAGCAGGAGCACAGCAATGGCACGACCAGTGTCCTGGCACGGTCCTACAGTAACCTGGTGAATGTCACCTTGGTCACGCGTCACCACGCCGGGTGGCACAAGTGCACGGCCAGTAATGAGGTCAACCGAGAACAAAGTCAACGTGTAGCACTGAATGTCATCTGTAAGTGGACCTCTATATGTGCCATATAGCCAACCATATTCTATACCAGCGGTTTTCAAAGTGGGGGCCGGGGACCCCTGGGGGGCCACGAGGAGGTGCTAGGGGGGCTGCGGCAGGTTGACAGGAAAAGCATAGCCGCATAGCAAATTAAGTTATTTAATTTCAATGAATTAAATAACTAATGTATGTAATATATAATGTACAATTATATATAGTTCCATTAGTTAAGAACGGCATTATATTGCATTTCTGAACATTACACTGAATAACAGGCCTGGTCTAATGGTTGTGAAAAAGTATGCACAAAAAATATTCTGGCACGACCCATGTAAGGGGGGCCTTGGCTGAAATATACCGGCATATGGGGGGCCTTGCTATGGTAAAGTTTGGGAACCCCTGTTCTATACTACCGTCATTTTTAACTTTACAAGTTTCATGCATGTTGTAGTCAGTTTTGTGCAACTTTTATTTAGTTTTTTTTGTGTGTGTGTATTGTGAGCATTGTTGTGTGTTGTACACCATGCCATCTGTAAGTGTGTTCTGTGCCATAACCTAAGTTATATGCATCTGCTGATGATATGGTACTGCTGCTATGTATATTTTGCCTTGTGTGCGCAGCTGTAAATGTTTCTGTTTTGTGTTTTTTTACTCTGTATGAACATCGGGAGGTATGAGGAGGGGTTGAAATGTTTTTTTTTATTATTCCCTGCAGACGGTCCAGACGTGCCTGGCATCGGGGTCAGCCCGCGTTCGGTGGCGGAACGAGGCTACTCAGCCCTGGAGAGGCAGACGGTGTCCCTGCAGTGCCAGGCGTCCTCCAACCCCCCCAGCCGGTACGTCTGGTTCTACAACAACTCCCAGGTGCACATGGGACAAACGCTGACCATCGCCAAGATCCCCCGGAGCCGCACGGGCCGCTACACCTGCCTGGCGCAGAACACGCGGCTCGACACGCGCTCCAAGAACAGCGTCACCCTCACTGTTTACTGTGAGTCAGATTACGAACCTCATGCTTCTCCCACTTTTCTCTCAAGGTCTTCTACTGAAAACAGAATTGTCAGTACTTACAAAACACAATGACAAATCATATAAATTGGTTGTGGGTGGCCTAATGATTAGGGAGATAGCTCAATGCGCGCTCCAGGAACAGCGTCACCCTCACTGTTTACTGTGAGTCAGACGACAAACCCATGTTTCTCTCTCGATTTTCTCTCAAGGTCTGCTACTGACAACATTATTGTCAGTAGTTACAAAATACAGTGACAAATCATATTAAGTGGTTGTGGCCTAATGACTAGGGAGATAGCTCAACACGCACTCCAAGAACAGTATCACCCTCACTGTTTACTGTGAGTCAGACAACGAACCCGGCATCTCTCACTTTTCTCTTAAGGTCTGCTATTGACAACATTATTGTCAGTAGTTACAATGTGAAATCATATTAAGTGATTGTAGCCTTGGCTTAATGGTTAGGTAGATAGTTTCAGGTTCAAATTCTATATCATCCATGGTTGAATTGCCTTAGAGACATCAGTATCACCCTCGCTGTTTACTGTGAGTCAGACAACAAACCCGCCCTTTTCTCTTTTCTCTGCTGGACTGCTGTGTCCTGTTTGTCCATACTGCATTGGGGTCTGAATGTGAGAACACAGGGTTCAGCATTGCAATACAAAAGGTCAGGATATATTGTTTTTCTTTGGTCCTGTGATTTCACATCTCACAGGGCCAGTATGGAGGTCTAATTTGGTCTGTGTTATGAGAACTGTGGCCTGGCTGTAATATACATTTTTTTTTCTTCTTCCTGAGAGCTTTATCTCCTTCTTGTACTCAGGCTTCAGGTCCCTGTTGGATATGACAATCACTTCTGACTTCTCATGTCAGGTTGCCAAGGACATTTTGAACTTCCTGTTTCTAGCACTTAACGGCAACCATGGCTCCTATTTTTATATATATAAAAAATAGAAAAAGAAAAGAAAAAAAGAAAGCAAACAGAAAAGTAGCTTTAAATAATCCAATATTGTGTCCCTGTACTGTCTTTTTCAATTTCCTAATGTCAAACTGACATTTCCAATAGCAGCGCCTTCAAAATATAAGAGAGTGCCACAATAAATTTGGTATCCATCACTGGGGAATACATTGTCAGCCTGTGTGGGGATGTATTTCCTCTGTGTTAAAGCTGAGTCAACTATATTTGCAGCATCAAACACAAAGAAGAAAGAGAGAGAGAGAGAGAGAGAGAGAGAGAGAGAGAGAGAGAGAGAGAGAGAGAGAGAGAGAGAAAGAGAGAGAGAGAGAGAGAGAGAGAGAGAGAGAGAGAGAGAGAGAAATGCTTTGGGTTAAAAAAAAATGCTCATCAAAAAGACCCTCTGATGTACGCACTTATGCAATAGCAGATATAAAGAAACTCCTGCAGCCAAAATAGAAACTGAAATAGACACAAAATATAAATCGCTCTCAAGTAAAGATTACATATCAACATTTAATTGAACCATCTCTATTTTTAGGTCTATTTTTAATTTTTGATGTATTTGCCATTTGGAACAAAGTAGCAATTTGCTTGATATCCATACACTGCAGCTGACATCATAGTACATACGTAATATAGTAGTACTATACACATCGAATTCTGGTCAAACTGTAGCTGCAGTTAGAAGACACAAAAGGGCTTAGAGCGCTCAGGAGACTGCAAACAGCTGCAATTGTTTCGAGTTCCAAGTTTCAGACATTGGGTACCATGTTCAAGATATTAATTTCTGGTAGTTCATTCGCTTGTGCTTCCCATAATTATAAATGGTAAAACCCAATCCCCTAGATCCACCCGATGGAGCTCCCTCATGTGACATCCTGCCCATCAACAACTACACTGACCTGGCCCTCCTCTGCTCATGGGAGGGGGGATATCCCCAGGCTGTCCTGCGCTGGACCCCACCGCTGCTAGTAGGTGTCGGCGGAGAGGGTAGCGGCAACGTCAGCTACATCCAGACAGGCCGCCGCACAGCAAATAACTCCGTGTTCGTGTGTCAAGGCTCCCATGTTGCCCTCAATGCATCAAGAAGCTGCAAAACCAAGACATGTGAGTGAAGACGCAGACATAGTACATGTTGTGTACAGCTTTGGAATCTGTTTAGACTATAATGCAAAAATGAAAGGATTTTCACTGGGTGATACGGTAGATAAAATCTAGTAAAACAGGGTGCCCATCCAAAAAAGGACCTCCAATATGTCACAGAAAAGCCAAGGACACGTTTGAGGAACGTTAAGCATTTAATTAACATGGCAGCATGCCAGTATAGATGACTGATTACTGTTTACCTTGTACACGAGCTTATACAGGAGGTCATTGTTGCTTTTAAGAGGGAAGACAGTTTTCATACGATGTATACTGTAATGTAATCCTACATTAAATTCAATTAGAATACAGATTTACACTTTTTTTTTACAAACTTTGTTTGCAACTGAATGAAGTAATCATCTCTTACGCAAGGCTGTGCAGAGTGAATGAGAAATATATAAACAAATATATTATTAAATAATCATAGTTCTTTGCTGCACATTGCCAAATGTATCTTGGATCTTGAATCTATGATTGTGAAATGCCTCATTCCACCATTCGATAATAATCTGCAGTGAATACACCATAGGCTTAATAGGACTTGATATTGACAGTGAAAGACATTTTTTAATCCATCCATAATGAAAGGATGAATGCTTCTTGAGAAATTGGATTAGATTGGATTAGACATTGTCAGACCATTTGAATTACTGCAACAATGTCCTAATGGTTGGGGAGATACTTTTGGAGTTCTAGGTTCGAATCATAGAAGTGTCAGCTATGTGTATAGTAATGTAATATTTACAACACTGGATGAATTTACTCTGTCATCTCTCATCTCTAATGGATCCAGGGCACCCCCCTGCAGAACCCCAATGTTACGCCTACGCCACTCGCAACAACGAGTACCTGATGCTCTCGTGTACATGGGAAGGTGGCTTCCCCAGAGCCCTGCTGTGGTGGTCGTCTGGCAGTGGGGTGACACACGGCAAATCAGAGGAGAACGCTAACATCTTAGTGCTGCGCTCTAGCGCCACCTACAGTGGCAAATCCTTCTTGTGTCACGCTCAGCATCCACTGATAGCAGAAAGGAAGACGTGTGTTCTCAAACTCGGTAAGTAAGCACGTGTGCATGTCTGCAACACTTTCAATCTTACTGTCTTTGCCGTAATGGTTAGGGAGCTGGTCTTGGAATCATAAGGTTGCTGGTTCAAATCCCATACCCTCCATGGCTGAAGTGCCACTTGAACAAGGCACCTAACCTCACATTGCTCCTGGGACTGTAACCATGAACCTAAATAACTGTTCTGTTAGTCGCTTAAAACATAAAAGCATCATCTAAATTAGTGCTTCTCAACAGGGGCTCTACAGCCCCCCAGGGGGAGTTAGGGAGCCCTCGGGGGGTGTTGAGAAGGACATAGCTGAGAGGGGGTCGTGGTAAGTTGCCATTGGGGGGGCGTTAGTCCATTTTATTTTTTAGTTGTAGGGGGGCATTGCCAGGCTTATGATGAGGTCAAGGGGGTGTGTTTGTTCAAAAAAGGTTGAGAACCACTGATCTAAATGTAATGTAATGTAACAAATCCTCCAGAGGCTCCAGTGCTCCAGACCCAGCGCAGCTACGTGTCCGTGTACGAGGGCAGTGACGTGCAGCTCACCTGCATCCTGACGGCCAACTACCCCGCCACCGAGATCACCTGGTACAACAACCTGAAGCAGCACGTCATCGAGTCCCCCGCCAAGTACGTCCTGCAGCAGGCTGCAGCCTGGTCCAACCTGACGGTCAAAGAGACGGACAACGTGAGGGACAGCGGCCAGTACTGGTGCTCAGCCACCAACGCCGTCGGGGGAACCGAGATCCCCATCCTGTTGCTGGTGAAGAGTAAGGATTAGTATTTATACCTAGATATTTTTACACTACTTTCAGCCACACTAAACTGTAGAAATTATGTGCGATAAAAGCAAGCATAATGCTATGTAATTCAACACCATAATCTTTTTCTTTTCTGCCATGTCATTTTAAGCACATCATTCAGAGTTTCGCTCTAACCAACTCAGGGCCGGCCCTTGTCGATTTGCTGCCCGAGGCGAGCATGAGTTCAGAGACCCGACGTGCTAAAATTGTTCAGTTTGCTTCCACCCTGGCCCTGCCCAACACATTGGTTGTTTTGTAGTTGTTTTGTTGTTTTTAATGTTGGTTTACTTTAATTCTCTTCATTGTGATGGATGTATTAGACTCCTAAAATTACATTGGATTAGATTTGTTCAATTTTTTTCCCATTCACATCCCCCTACTGGAGTGGTGCCCTTAGCATTTGCCTATACTGCCTATGCCAAGGGCCGGCCCTGAACCAACTAGACTTCTTTGAGCCTTGAGTTTTGAGCAGTTGCTTATAGTTAAATGAAATTGAAAGTTAATTTGAATAACATGACATGGATGAATAATCTTAACAGGCATCTTGTAAGCACATTAGAATAAACTGTATTTGTATAGTATGAGTGTATTCACACTGAAAATGCATGCTTCAACAAGTTGGAAAGCAAAACACAAGACTGTAGGTTACACAGATACACTTTACACCAGGAGTGGGGAACCTTTTTTATTTTAGGGGCCACTTCAGGATTCCCCTTTGCTCTTTAGGCCTATATTGAAGGCAGCCACCTTTACAACAGACACCACCTTCTCTAGGCCCCCTGAAATATAACTTAATTGTATTGCCAATGTAATTTCCAAGATTCCTTTACAAAACGTGTCATATTTCATGTGAAGCTGCATGACATAAAAATTATATCGGGGGCCGGATAAGACAGCCTGAAGGGCCGTAAACAACCCTCGAGACATATAGGTTCCCCACCTCTGCTTTACACTATCCTCCTGTCTTTCCTCCCAGGATACCCGATGCCCCCCAACGTGACCATCAACAAGCTCGTCTACACTAGCACTCAGCGTACAGAGATTGACATGGAGTGGTTCACCAAGACAGAGGGGGACACAACAGGCTTCATCATCGAGCGCCGTGGGCTGGCACAGCCAGGGGGGAAGAGAGATGTAGACACCTCAGAGTCCCTCTGGCTAAAGGTGGCCGTCAACCTGGACCCAAGCACCGTGAGCTACAAGATGAGCGGCTTCGATCCGCTGGGCACCTACGCTGTGCGGATCATGGCTGTCAATCATCGCACCATAGGGCATCCCTCTGAGGAGAAGACCCCGAGTGAGCTTTTGCCATAGAGTATACAGTAGAATAATTATATAGAATATATTTTCATTGTCATTGTAACAAGTACAATGAAAATGAGCATTCCTTGTTGAAGCAATGAATAATAATAATAAAAAAGTTAGAAAAGTAGGGCCTACTTGTATGTGTAAAATAAAACTAAGCTTTGGTCGCATAATTTAGCGTAGTACTGGCTGCTGGGAAAAAAGCTGTTTTTTTAGTCAATTTGTCCTGGTTTTCATTCCTGCCATTTCAGTATTAAAAGCAAAACTAGCTGTAGTTATACGGACCACTCCTAAAAACTTACTTGAGCAAGGTTGTAGCCAATGGAGAGCAGAAACAAGCACGTTATTTATTTATTTGTTTGTTTGTGTATTTGTTTGCTTGTTTGGGGGGCAATTAAGTGTTATAGTATGCCTAATAAGTAACACAGTTACCTTGAAACACTATGGAAAATTCATGGTAAGACCATAGTACTTATAATCAGAGTGTGATACAATAGAAAAACTTATTTTTAAAAGGTAACAGATTTTTAAAGCTATTAAAATGAAGGTCTGCCATGTATACCCCTCCTCCACAGCTAACCCACCCTTCAATGACTATCCGGCGGTGATTGGGGCAGCCATTGGAGGCATGATTGTGGCAGGATCCCTAATGTTCATTCTCTTCATATACATTCTAAGGAATCGAAACAACAACCCACGTAAGTTTTGTTTTAATGGCAATGGGTGGAAAACTCATGTGTGTGGCCATTTTCCCATAATTTCTGGCAGGAATGATCTTTATGCCACCATATAGAGTAGACTGTGGTGGCATAAACATTATTTCTGCCAGAAATTATGGGATATTTTCTTTTTAAAATATAAAGTAGGCAGGGGTTATTGAGACCAAACCCTGTTTCACTTTGTAGGCCTGCACGAGTTGATCTTTGGCAAGTAAGTATAGCCACTTACAATCCACACATTTTACAATTCATACATATTCAATTCATAAAACACATGAATTGAATTGAAATCAAACATGTTCAAGATATGTCTTGATTGCATTTCAGAAATATTTGCAATATTGTAATATGGATTTCAGTAATATTGTGTAGGCTACATTAGGCTTATATGTGACTTTTAAACCTAAAGTAGGAACAGCATATCCAGAGAAAGCATTAGTACTCCTGAAGATGAATATGTTGGTGGGGTACAAGACGTGGACACCGAACCCAGTCAAGGTAAGTAAACTTTGAGAGCACTTTATCAGTGGTTGAGCTGATTTAAGGAGCAGCCCTTCTTTACTCACAGGTCCCACTTGCATTAAAAGGGAGATCAGCACTGGCTGGCTTTATTGATTAAGTGAAGATGAGGAACAGAGCTTGGGGGCCCTGACCAATGTAGATACAATACAGGCACGTTTGCCACTGGTGAGCACTGCCATTTATTAATCATTGACAAGTAATGGTCTCCTTCATTCTTGTCTTGCAGGACCAGAAATGGAAGCAGCCTCAGGAGCTTCACAGCAAGGCCCTGTGACCGTATCATGACATTTATGATGTTTATTATGATGTTACGTATGAGGGAGTTTTTGTTAAGTTTTGTATGCAACTGACAGCCAAGGGATCAACCTTCATCATTCACTGTAAATACCCAGTGTGATTTCAAAAAAAAAAGAAGTAATTCCATTGTTACACTCCTAGGCCGCTAGTAGCATTCTACACTTCTGAGAGCAGGGCATTGTACTTTGATAATATTCATTCAATTTTGGAGAATTGATACCTTAACTGGTCAGGGTTTTTTTAAGCAAATGTTTTGTTTACATATTTGTATACTGCGTAAATTAAAAAAATATATACCGGTAATAACATTTTGATATGGGAATGTTGGGTACTGATCAATTGTGGTCCAGTTTCTACACCAGCAATCTTTAGTCCTTCTGGTATTGTTGTTGGAAAAACTAGAACTATTGTACAAATCATGGAACAGGAATCAGTGCGCGGAATTGAAATATGAAAGGCACTAAAGAGAACAAATCACACCACCTTACCTACATTAACTTTATTAGCTTCCAAGTGAACAATCAGAGTAACGCAAAGTGTATAAAACGTACATAAAAGGAAACATGTATAAAAAGTATAAAGAAAAACATATAAAAACACGTACAAACATTTGATATTAAATACATATCAAAATCTCTTGATACAGTATGGGGGGCCAACATCTCCAACTCTTATTCGATTGCCAATATGTTGCCTTCCTTATTTTAACACATGGTCTTCTGGTTACAACAACTGTACCAACGAACAACACTGGATCTTTTTATATGACATAATTCACAGAATAAGTGCAGGGGATTGGTCAAGTCATGATCCAAAACGAAACAGTCTGGCTTGAGGCTGGTGGCTCCAGAAAGCATATACTGTATGTACGTTTCATCAGCAGGCAGCAAGCTTCTGCTTCTGAATTTGGGAAAACTTCTCTTTGATTTTCACAAAGTACCTCTTGAACTCAAGCCCATCACCCTGAAAGAAAGAATCAGTGGTTTAGTCGATATCTGAGAGAGAGAGAGAGAGAGAGAGGACGGCACATCTTTACAGAATCTTTACAGACAGAAACGGGCATGAAGAGCCATAGACTAGAGCAGTGGTTCCCAAACTGGGGGTGGGAAGCCTTAGGGGAGTCACGGAGGTACTGAGAGGGGGTTGCAGACAAAAGAGGAATTTCATTAAAAAATGGGAAATACGCAGGCTAACAGCTAACCTCAATTCCATAGTAACAGTATTCACTTCTATGGTTAATACGTAGAAGCATTTGCAGGAATTAAATTAACAAACATTAATTTGCCAAGGCAATGTTTTGTCTGCCAATATTGCTAGAAATCCATTGCAAGGCTAAGACTTCGCTGAAAAAGTTTGGGAACCACTGGACAAGACACATATCACAGAATTCTTCACGTCTTTTTTATCTGCCTTTTTCAAAGAAAGACTTTTTTCTTCACCCTTTTCCTATTCTTTTTTTCTTTTGAGGACTTTTTTTAAAGCAACACATTTTCACTACTTATGAATGAAATTGATGTGTATATGACAATAAAACATTTTGTAATCTTGAAAATAATCTCATGTGTTCATCAAACTTTTGACTAACCCTTGAAAGCCTGAAGTCCACCAGGGTTCCTTCGTCCACATCCAGGAAGTAGACCTTGTAGATGAGCTTGTTGTTACGACGGTCATTCGTAGTCACAGTCACCTACAAAATGAAATTTAAGGAAGGGTTATAAAAGTGTAGCTGCATTTGGGTCCATGTAGTAAGTAGAACAGTTTGTAAATCAGTTTCAGCATTACTGTAACTCTCACAAGACATTTATATACTGTACGTTTCGTTGAACTGTTACATTATAATCACAAGTCTGGATTCAAAGACTCAAGAAGTGATAGTCATAATAAATTAATTATCAATTAATAAACTAAAAGTAATATTACATCACATTACACTTAGCTAACGCTTTTATCCAAAGCAACTTGGTTATTTTACAGGGCATTGGTTACATTCCCTGGAGCCGTATGGGGTTAGGTGCCATACTCAAATGCACTCCAGCCAGGGAAATGAGGTGAAGGGAGAGGTAAAGGTGGAATTTGAACCTGCAACTCTGTGATCCTGAGACCACCTCCCTAACCATTAGGCTACAGCTGCCCCGTGCTACTGTTCTGACAAACTTGAGAGAGGCTTGTGTACCTGGTTGGTGCATGTCAACTTCCAGGTGTGGCCCAGGGATATGCAGACGGCCTTCAGGTCCTTGCCGGCCTCCTCAGGAGACAGGGCAGTAGTGATCCTCGTCATCCTCTTCACCAGTCTCTGCCACGGGTTCTGGAGGAAGCAGTAGACGATCATCATCATCTTATTCAACATCATATCGTATAGCCACATCATATCATTATATTCATTGTCATATTGTTACAAGTTTATTTTTATTTCAAATTTGATGACTGAGAAGAACGTTTCAGTTGTTGGCATGTGTATACTGTATATAAAATATGTAGTGCTGAAACAAAAACCACTGTATCCAAACAGAATTACAGTCACCCCTGCTAATCACCTTCACAAAATTGTCTGGAAAATAAGCACTATGATAGACACAGAGATCACATTGACTGTTTATGTAAACTGCTTCCCGTACCTGGCTGGCACCCGGTGTGCCCAGCAGTTGACTTCCCAGCAGCATGTGGTCTGGGCACACTGGCTGGGAGAAGCTGACCAGCGCCCCTTCACCGTAGTTTACAGCCCCAGTCAGCTCCCACAGATCCTGCGGCTCTGGCTGTGAGCTGGAGACATGTGTTCGGTCATCACTGCAAAAGAAATACAGAATACAGAGAGAGGGAGAGAGAGAGAGAGAGAGAGAGAGAGAGAGAGAGAGAGAGAGAGATTTATACGTTGTGATCATGTTCTCAATAGCATATAATGTTTAATGCAGACTCCACTGGCAGCCTCACCTGTACGTTCGTCCAAGGCGGATATCCAGTATTTTGTTGGGTGATTGACTGACTCCTGAGGGAAACACAGGGGGAAGTGGAGAGGAGACGGATATCTTAATGCAAGCACAACACCAAGCAAGGTCAAAAGCAACAAAAAGCACACCTGTTTTAAAAAATATATACGTCTGAACCATTATGAACTGGGTCTAAATAAAACATTCTTCCACCTGAATAATATTGGGGTTTCAAACACATTTTTTGTTCAGGTGACAAAATGTATATTACCGCTTTAGCGGAATAAAAATAAAGTGAACAGTACCTGAGCGGAACTTCTTGCAGAACCAGGGATGTTTCTTCACTTCGGGGATTGTTAATCTCTTTTTAGGGTCATGGAGGAGGATTTTGGTGAGGAGACCTGCATTTGTGGGAAAAACTTTGCTAATCAAAGTGTAAACTCAGTTGTAGGATGATATATACACAGTATAATTAAAACACCCGATAAATCACTCAAAAAAGGCAATGATATTGATTGATGTGTTAAATAACCATGTAGAGGTCAAAATGTAGTCATAAAGCATAATGCAACAGTGTAATTTGGGCGCGGTGACATGCAGTCATTAGGGCAGATTGCCGGTGATGTCATCTCACATAGGGGCAGGGCATCAATCTTCTTCCACGGGTTGAGGTAGGTCTTAGTCTGAAGCCAGTCAGCATACTCCTGGCAGTTATCCGTGGGCTGATCCCATGGTAATTCTGAAACACGACAGTCATGCAAGTAATTCATACAAAGTTTGTTCATTCTGTTAATTCGCCAGATACGTGTCCAAATCCAGACAAGACAGAAAGTACAAATACACATCAGAACAGACTAGGGGCCTATACTACAAAGCTGGTTCAGAATAAGTTAAGGTTAAGAGGTAAATCATCTAATACAGTATCTTTTCTTAAGAAAATGAGGACTCCAGGCTCTTTTATTAGATGATTCACCTATTAACTTAACCTTAACTTATCCTGAATATCACTAGTCAACCTGACCATGTTTTAAGTGGTGAATTTTCATTAATGCCCTCTGGGAGGCGCTATTATTCTGTCAGGACAAAAACAAAGCGTTACTCTGGATCTTTCATCCCTACAACCATTAGATTATTAAACAAGGTTGTAGGGGTAGAGTTCATTACTGACCATTTAATTTACTGAGGGCTGCTCATCACTGACAGGACAGGGTGTTTGAATGTATGTGTTTAAATGTGTATGTTTTTGTTTCCTATTTATTATTTATTGTTTTTTTGTTTCCTTTAGGTTTTGTATTTCATTTTCTACTCTTTTTATTTATACTATCTATTCATTGACTGATGGAGACTGGGACCGCAAACTGAATTGCCCTTCATGGGACTAATAAAGTAATCTGAATCTGAATCTGAATAAGCTTTGTAGTATAGGCCCCAGGACAATCAAACAACAGAAAACCCCAATATTAACACACTATATATCTCTATTGTATCAATTAATACATTGCAACAGAATATAATATGCAAAATGCAATTCAGCGAGTGCAAAAATTCTATAATAATAGACAAAAGCATAACAATAGTAACTATATAATAGAGGTGTTGCCCTACCTCCTGTTAACATAGTGGTGAGGACGATGCCACATGACCAGGTGTCTGCGGGCTGGGCTTTAAACTGTGTCCTTGACATGACCTCTGGAGCGATGTAGGGTAGGCTGCCGCACGCCCTCCCCAGTAACCTCTCCCGCCCTCGATGCCGGAAGACCGTCGCTAAACCAAAATCTGCAATCTTTAACGAGTCTGAAGAGCAAAACAGTGACAAATGTTATTCTTCTGCACTGCACCAAGTCAACTTCAATTTAAAAACAGGTACATTTATAATACAAGTGGCTCACCTTTGTCATCCAACAATAAATTTTCTGGTTTAATGTCGCGATGCGTGATTCCAAGTCCATGGAGGTACTCCTATAATCAACCAAACAAGTCAATTAAAAAGCCTGTAAAAACATTCAATCATATTTTGGCACCAGAGCATCATTATTTATATGCGGTAATAAACAGTCTGTGAATGCACTCACCACACCGGAGATCAACTCCTGGAAAAATCGATGGGCATCCTTCTCTGGCATTCCCAGGTCAGGCTCTATCAGCAGCAGGTAAACGGACAACACTTATTCAATATCATCACTGACCCTGATGCTTAAAGCCACACCAAGCACGTTTGCATATTTCCCAAGCGCTTCTCAGGAAAAAAAGATTGGGACCTAATATGACCCCTAATATGTGACTGGCTTTCAAACCCAAACACGTGTCTCTAAGAGTGAATTTGAGAAAATCGCCATTTAAGAGATATATATATATATAGATATTTGTGATTTTCTGCAGAAGCTGGTTAATTGAAAAGGTAACAATATGTCTTTAAACGGGCTAACTTTATGTTTTTCTATGGGTAAGAGAAACTTTCAGAGCTGATTTTACACATTCAGGCCACATGTGAAAGGTGCCATTGTAAAGCTTAGAATCTTCACCATCAGAATTTATGATTAACTCCACATCCCCCTTGGTCTACTTGGGCCCTGATCTCTTGTGGCTAGTCAACATATCTTCCTGAAAAACCACATGGTCGTTCATACGTACAGAATGTGCACTGTAATCATCTGGTGTTCGAGGTGTAATTTGGGTCGACCCATCAGATTTTAATTAAGTAATGGTTGAGAGAGTTTTCATTTGCCTATTAACGGCTCATTCAAGGATCACTTGGCTGATTAAGGTGATTTATTTGAAAACGTTGCGTTGTGTGCCTTTAAAACCAATGCCAAAATCGAAGCAAGTGACTGCATGGATGTTTTCATGTAAATTTAACTTCACCACATTATGATGAATGATGAATAAAATAGCCCTCGAAAAGATCAATACAGCATGCTTATATAATTGAACTTAATCAATACAAATTTATTTTCAACACTTCACTTAACGATTTTAGTATTTACTAGAGAGAATTTGCAACAAACATTTCAACAGCTTGCACTTACCAATGCGATCAAACAGCGCTCCCCCACTACAGTACTCCAGAAATATGTACTGTAAGTTGCTCTCTTTTCGATGACCAAAGAAGCGCACTATGTTGCCGTGTGTCAACATCTTATGAATGCAAACTTCCTTCTTCACCACCTCCAGGCAGTCTGAGTTGGTTTCTGAGTCGAGGATTTTCACTGCTACGGCCTCATCTGTCTTTCTGTTCATCAGCAACCGCACCCTGGAAAAAACAACGACAACAATCACCATCACTAGTACGACGACGACTACTACTACCATTATTGTGTTTGTAGACAAAGTACTTCAAAAATGTGCTTCAACACCGTGGCAAGAAAACATACATAGGCTATATGTTGGCTAGGGTGTCAATATTTGTGGTACAGTTTGCATTGTAATGTTTGTCTGTTAATGCCATAGGTATTATCTATTTTGTACATGTTTATATATAGATATAATAATGGAAGAAATGTGTTGCTGTGCGTACACTCCATATGCTCCCTCTCCAAGGTCCTGCACCACATCCCAGTCTTGGACAAAGGGCACAGACATGACCTAGAAAACACAGCAACATTTTTTTACATACCGGGCACAGATAAAACAGATACATGATACACAGATGTCTGCACATTGTCACCGTGTGTGACAACTTGTCCTGTGTGTGTGTGTGTGTGTGTGTCTGTGTGTGTCTGTGTGTGTGTGTGTGTGTGTGTGTGTGTTACAGTGGTCATAACAGAGTAGAGTATCATTTATTGATCCCGAGGGAAATTAAGGTGTCAAGTAGCATAGGGCCTACATACATAAATACAGAATAAGACATCACAGTGACACACAACATTGCACATAAATCCAATGACATTTGCGTGTTGCATATTGCAGGAAGGTCGCATTTTAATGTTATCTGACATCTTCTAATGAGGACCCAACCCCACACAAACAAACAAACAAACAAACACATACACGCTATCCCAGCAGAAAAAGGGCTTTATTGAGACGTGACCCGATGTTGACAGACACCCATCAGATACAACAAGCACTCGTTGGAGACAACAAACATCAGCCATACTATGACTGAAACAGATTCATACTTGTTCTATGAACTGAATGCTGAAATGATGCATGACATTTGATCACAATTATTAGTGGGGAGAGGTCACACATTAACCTTGAAAGTCTAATGCCAACACTTTCAATGAACTTAGTTTATCTTTAAGAGTGGCACTGGCTGCTGTTGTTTCCAATGCCAGCAAAATTATTGATACGAAATACTGAAAACCACGCTTCCATGGCACGCAAGCATATTGAGTGATCACGTATGTGTTTAAGACACGCGATTCTAAATAGAGGGAGATAACGTTGATTATATTACTTGAGGTGAAAGACGAGTTACTCCAGCATTGTTTTATTATGATGACAACTTCGCTGACAAAGTAGCACAGCATCAGCCGCAACTGAGCTAGATAGCTAACGTGGCTAGCCAAGCAAGTTACTGAAAACTGTCTTCCACAGAAATGCAAAGACCAATATCATAATAGCATAGACAAGTTCTTACCTGCTTCAAATTGTTCCCGATAACGACAAAGGTAGAAATTACACTCCACGTTAAGGGAGATATGAGAAGATATGACAATCCGCAACACTCCTATAATATTTAAATAGCCGGAGGTTTTGCCGCGTAGTTTGGGGTTGCTCAGTGCTCTGGTTCGTCACTTCCGGCGAATGTCTTGCTCTGCAGAATGAGCTGGTAGAGCCTGAACTGACCTGATGCTGGTGTGTAATGATGACTGAACACATTCATATCTTATTAAGTCCACCTAGGTCATTTGTTAACTTAACTTCCAAATCCACCGAGTTTTAAATAGGTAATAAAAGGTGAGAAAGAAGAGAAAATTCTTCCCTGCATTAGAGGAAAAAGTTTGGCTTACAATCCTTTTACAGTTTAGAATGTTAGTTAGTTTTATCCAAAAACTTATTAGAATCATGCTGAATGGATTGCAAAAAAGGATAAAAAAAGAGAGAAATAGTAAAATGTCTGTAAAAACACCATACAAGTAAAACACTGGCCATTGCTACTGACAATGTGCAATTTTATTAACACTCTCACATCTGTTTCTGAGGAATGCTTTGGAACCATTGTTACAACAAGGTCGCTAAAAGTCTTGCGACAGGAATATTGCATTTTTCTTTCCTCTTAGTAAACTTTACATTTCATATTAAAAATATGTACACTATACTTTTGACCATATAATATCCTATTAAGAGCATTTGACAACAATTCACCCTGTTCTGCTTATTGTGCGTTAACATAAAAATAAAATGATATAAAATATCAAAGTAACACGTTTGACAGAGGAAGGAGCAAGGCAACTTGTCCTCCAACTGGCGTGATTAAAAATTGAAATGGATGATAAAATACTGCACATTTCAAAGAATTCCTAGTGCTTTCCCCCTCAAAGCCCAGTGCTAGGGGCTACAGCATTCCATGTCTCTCAATACATTATGTAAAAGCATCATATTACCCATGTGTGCCCAAAATGTATGTAACCTTACTGAGGAATGAAATAAGGAACAGTTATTGATGTCAAAGTACAGTATGTGTTACGGTGTAAGCAAAACAGTAATATAAAACGTTTTAAATATCTGACTACACTACACTGAAAAGCTGTTATGCAAAAATAGCTACAGGAAGGGCTTGCCATGTCTTTCTAAAAAATGCAAAAACTGTTCCTATACCAGTTTCAACACCCCTAACCCTAACCATGTGGTGCAATCAAAATATCTCCCAAAAGATATGTCCCATGTAACATGTCTCTTGTTGTTGAGGTTTCTGGCTCTGAGAAATAAACGTTGAATAAATATGTTAAATGAAATCAATGTACTTGTCACCCAAAAAGAAAAAAAAACAAAGGTGAGAGAAGAAGTCTCAGCTGGTATGTCTGGAATAATAAGCGTGACGCACATGTGCAAATTGAATTCTATTTGAATTCTTAGCGTCCTGGGGTGTTGTTCCCGTCACGTGTGACGCGTGACATGTGACGTGTGAGTGGTCCCCTGTTTACAGCAGCATGGTGGCCGGCCTCTCCAGGAGTTTGCGGAACTCTGCCAGCCACTGGGCCCCCACCGCACCGTCCACCACACGGTGGTCACAGCTCAGGGTGACAGACATCACGTTGGCCACATCAAACCTGCAGACACAAACCAAGTGCAGTACACCGTTCACAAAATAGTTAGGGATGTTTGGGTTTCAGGCTAAATGTCAGGGATGAACAACCTACTGATTCAATTTCCACCAATTCAGTTTTTCCATACATTTTACAGAAAGCCGATCCCTATCTTTTATGAACCGTGTAAATCCAGTCTGAGTAGTACTTTGAGAAATGCAACAATCTTAACGTCATGGTAAACATTTGTGTATATTGTATGTGTAACAAATGCCAATTGAGAAGATAAAAAGTATGGAGTATTAGAATAACATCTATACAGTCTTGGCAAAAAGTGAATGACATTTCTTTCACTGCTGGTTTAGATCATTCATTTCTCAATTCCATATTATATGACAAATTCATCGTTTTGTGTAATGTGCTTTTTTTCATCTACCTCTATAATGATTTGATACTTGACTGCTAGAAAGTCATTTTTCTAGAGGGACTAATAAAAGATCTATTCAATTCAATAAGCTATGGCATTGGTACGTACCCCTTCTCATTGTCTGCTGGCAGAAGCCTCTTTTCTGAGCCCCCGACAGCCAGGATACAGGCCTGGGGAGGGTTGATGATGGCAGAGAAGTTCTTGATGCCAAACATCCCCAGATTGGAAATGGTGAACGTTCCACCCTGAACAGAGAAATATCTTCTTTAGAAACATCTTGCATAAAATATGCCAAAGACTTGTGCGACAGCACACAAAGTAACAGAATATATTGCAAGGCAAACACAGTTGTTGCTAATGGTATTGACAAAGCCTCTGTACAGTGTGTACACATTTCAAAAATATAATCTTATGAGATGACATAATAGGTGTTCTTGCTTCTAGAATACCGGTAATTAACTGCTGTTAGCTGACCGCAATTAATCTCATTCCAAAATATTTGAGCATTGCCAATCCAATCTGCAGTAAATCAGACAAGTGGTCATCTGAAGAAGACATTAACGCTCACCTGAAACTCATGAGGCTGCAGTTTACCCTCGCGGGCCTTAGCTGCCAGCGAACCCACGTCTTTGCTGATGGACGCCAGGCCTTTAATGTGGGCATTGAAGACAATGGGAGTGATCAGGCCGTTTGGAGTGCTTACTGCTACACTGACATCCACCACGTGGTTCCTGTGAAAGACGCAAAGACATCATCAGAAGAATGAAAAGCATGCACATCCCACCTCGCTGAGGCCAGGTGCAGGACAAAGGCGTGTCTGACAATAGAAAGAGTGGAAGTCTGCACACTGTAGCTCCGCTTTGAAGGTTTATGACTTGAATGAACCTTCTAAGCGGACTTCTACTCTTTCTGTTGTCAGGATGCAAAGACACACAGACAAAAGAGATCAGTGATTGACTGTGGGTTGGTACTCTTAGGATAGGATACTTATTGACACACTCAAATTCTCAGGTAATTTTCATTTGATGTGGAGGCAGACGTAGTGTTGTCGTGGCCTAATGGTTTAGGATTTGGTCTTGTGATCAGATGTTTGCAGTCCTATCACATGGAGAATGAGGGTGCTGTCCAATATCCTTGTACATGACTGAAGTGTCCTTGAGAAAGACACCTAACCCCACATTGCTCCATGGACTGTGACTAATACCCTGTACCTAATATACACTGTAAGTCTCTTTGGATAAACGCACCAGTGTAATGTAGTGTAATGCAGAGTATCAGATCTCTGATTTGAACAGAAGGAATCTATCCCCGATTGCACCTAACGTCATGTTGGATAAAAGTGTAATGTTTATTTTTTTATTCATTTATGGAGAAAAGACTCATTGAATTTAATAATCTCTTTTGCAAGGAGGCCCTGGCCAAGAGGTAGGATAAGATTACAAAATTGTTATTTCTTAATTAGAGTGATCTGATTAAAAACAAACATTATGTAATGTAATGAAATGTTATTTAACAGGTCAGTATTGATGGAGCGTATTGTACTCACTGGCGAATGACCGTATCCATCCAGGAGGAGTTAGCCTCGGGAACCTTCAGGCAGGCCAGAGCGGAGGCCTTGATGATGAAGTCATTCACTGACAGCTTCATGTTCTCAGATTGCAGTTCCTGAAAAAGAGTACAGTTTTCACTAAATCAACAAAAACTATTTATAACCTACAGATAGACAGACGCATCGATAAGTAAGGGTTAACGTTCGGCGAGAAGGTCGCTACCGTGGAATAGCAGCACGACAGAGAGAATCTTTAGACCCCGACGCGGAGCGGACGTGCTGCTATTCCACAAAGCGACCGACTCGCCGAAAGTTAACCCGCTTATTATATGGATATACTTAAATGATTCACACATGGCGGGGACATTTCTTTAGGCCTATTTAATGTTAAGTCTATTATAGTTTTTAATGTCAAAAGATTGTTGCTGCGCAAAACAAAACAGTGCCGTTGTGGAACACCGCTAGGCAACAGCTACTAGGTAGCCAGGACAACAGGTGTTGTCTATCACAGCAGCTGATTAGAGTCTTGTTGAAAAGTCGCTTTAGCAGTGAAAAGTCTTGTTGCCATTGACAGCGGTCTGTTATAGACCAACCCGTCCGTTATCGAAAAATAACAGATGTGCGAACGTTGGGGAGCCCCGTTGAAATGAATGGAGCATTCGACCGATGACGTCACACCATATAATAATACATAGTAATAACAACTGTAAACTCAATTAGACCTGAACTAAGAACACCACAGGGTATCTGTGTACCTGCATGCCTACAAGGAAAATCTACAACTAGCTACTGAATTTTCATATGCACCTTTATTGCACAGCTTAGAGAAAATACCAGATGCACCTATAAGACCCATGCCAACACACTGCCTTCGTGCCTACAAATCGTGTAACATACAGCACTATTGTTTGAGTCCCTCAGGTTTATCATTTCCATACCACAAATTCAGAGTCATTTGTCTTATTGTTGGGTCTATCTCTCAAGTTGCATGGTCCAGCTAGTCTGCAAAATTTCAGGGACACTTCATCATCAGAAACACACATGGCTCCTGTGAAGTATAATCACATACACGTGGGAGCTCACAGTCTTTCATATGACTGGACAGCATTTTGAGCTCCCTCTTGACTCACCGTATTAAGTTCCTTCCGGAGTTCCAAAATTTGGTCCATGTTAACGTCGACTGACAAGTAGTAGTGTGGGATGGTCTGCTTGGACTGCATCAACCTCTGGGCAATAACCTTCACAGGGACACAGGCAGAGAGAAAGAGACCAGTTTACAATGGAGGATGTGTCTCCAACACTCTGATGCCGGAAACTACAGTCACAAGTAGCTTATCCTGCATTTTGACTGAGCCCTGCATGTCAATCTTGATGATTTTCATCGTCACAAGTTGCATGTGTGATTTGTACAGAGGCTTTATGCTTATCATGCATATTTTGCGTTTGAATGCTATTCATGTGGTACTACAGAAGAGAGGAAAGGATAGCACTGCTAGTCACTTTCAGATTTTATTGTCTGTCAGACATTTTGGTCTTCAGTACCAGGAAAGCATATCACCCAGGTACCATACTACACTACAGCACGATATAATATTATTACATTATTATTACATTACACTTAGGTGATGGTGTTATCCAAAGCGACTTACAGTTAGTTACAGGGTATTAGTTACAGTCCCTCGAGCAATGTGGGGTTAGGTGCCCCCTTCAGCCGTAGGCACTTCAGTGGATGGAGTCAATAGCATGATTCTGTTGCATTCTCTTCTATTCTGCTCTTTTCTATTACTTAACCAGTGGAGGTGATGAGGTGACACTAACCCTGCGGATGTTGCTGATGGGGATGTCTGTGAAGGTGCCGGTGGGTACAGCAGCCACGGCCGGGGGAGGAGGCGGGGCCACAGTAGCTGCAGGCGGAGCTACAGGAGTGGCGGCAGGCGGAGGCTGCAGACAGGAAGTGACATGTTTATCAGCACCATAATCCCGATCTTCCCCACTCCCCAAATGGAGACATGGGGTTCTTTCTAATATGCAGACTCCCGTCCCCCCTTGCTCCCTTGCATGCTTGAGGCCTCGCGGTGACGTCACTGTATTTCAGTATCTTGCAAAAGCTCAAGTCTAATATAGTTTTTTCATTTGCAATCGGTATGGTGAATGAAGAATAGTCCCCCAAAAGTTGTTGTGGCTAGGCTGACAGCGGGGAAACTTTATTGTTTTCTCCACGGAGGAGGGGCGTCAGTGAAACTCGAGGCCACAAGCACAGACCGAGGACAGCAGTCCGCATATTGGAAAGAATCTATATTCACTTAAAAGTTTACACTAAAGTTCTGACTCACAGGAGCAGCTTTGGCTGGAACAAAGCTCTCAATGTCCTTCTTGGTGACTCTGCCATCTGGTCCTGAACCTGTGGGAAGAGATAAGCAATATTAAGGGCCAGAGACCACAGGCACAAAACCAAGAAAAGCAACAGATCTACAGGTGCATTGGTTTTCACGTGGTTCAAACATGTTTTATTTTAAATAGTTAGTTCGTTAGTTAGAGCTTTATTTGTCCCCGTGGGCCAATTGTACTTGCATTACACTCGCTGGCACCAAACATAAGACACAGTGAGACATATAAGCAATAACACTGAAGTTGTGGGGTAAAAACAATTCTATTTGTTCCCTCAGTGTGTCTGCCTTCTATTATACTGTACAACAATATGGCATTTGTCACTCACCAGCAACCTGTGCGAGGTCAATGCCCTTGTCGGCAGCCAGCTTCTTGGCCAGGGGGCTGGCGAAGACCCGCTCTCCCCTGGCTGCAGCTGGGGTGGCAGGGGCTGCAGGTGAGGGGGCTGGTGGGGGGACTGGAGGAGCCGGGGCCTAGTGATATAGACAAAGGGAAATCAAGTAACCGGTATTCTATTTATTTACAGCGCAGAAAACATGACATAACTCTTTACTCAAAGTTACTTAAAATGTCAAGTTATTATTAAGTTATTAGAGTCTGAGTGTCTAAAAGAGTTACGATTAATATTATTATTACATCATCATTAAAATCATCATCATAATAATAATTACTTTCTTATGATTGTGAATGTTCATTTAAATGCACCATATGGTGCCGAATGTTAAATGTAGCCAATTGTACCAGGTGTGATATCAGGCAACAGGCCAAGTAGTGCCTTTCCTTCACATCACTTTAAAAATAACATCATCTGACCCAAAGTGATTTACATGATGAAATAACCTACAGAATACCAATGCGGAGTAGGGGAGAAAAAAATCAAGATAAAATAAAATAGCAATCAAATAAGGCTTGCAACCACTGCTCAATGTTCCTTGAAATCCCATTTCCGAATGCAAAAATCACCACATCAGAGCAACTCGTAGCAGTATAATATTCCAAGCTTTACAACGGATTGGCCCTGGGGGGCTGTTAGAATCATCGAAGAGCACGAACTCCCAGCAAATTATGCTCATCAGAACTACCTGGGAGAATAAACTGATTAAAACCCATAAAAGACTTAATTATGTGGAATTAGCATTTTAAAACGGGCGCACCGGTGCCGCGGGGGATGGAGGCGCTGCAGCTACTGCTGGCGTCTCCACGTAGTCAGCAAAGGCCTGGATGTCGCTCTCGTTCTCCACGATAATACACAGCGGAGTCCCCAGGGGCACGTCCCGGGTCCCCTCTGGGATCATGATCTTGGCCAAGTAGCCCTCCTCTTGCACTTCAAAACCTTCATGGCAGGAGAAAGAACAAATGCAGAAAAGTTTCTCAGAGAGGAACCTACTGTAAGATCCTAAAATAGACTGCCCGTCCTTAACAGTTGCAAAGGAATTTATTTGCATAGATTAGAACATTTTGCACTCCAGGAGGTAGAATGTGCTTTAACGAACCAGCAAAGAAAGAACAAGTTTAAATGATTTTTTTTCATGCAAGAAACAGAATCTGATGAAAGACTTAAAATGTACCAATAGTAGCCTTGTCTGTCTCAATCTCTGCCAGCAGGTCTCCCTCGCTGAGTTTCTCTCCAACCTTCTTCTCCCATCGCTGGACTGTCCCCATGGTCATGGTGGGGGAGAGAGCTGGAAGAGGCACCTGCATCAAGACAGGAATTAAGGCACATTTTCCACATGAACATCACAGCATAAATAAATATCCATGTGACAAAACATGAAAACATAAAATACAACGTCGGAAATGGTCCTTGATTTGGGTTGTATTTAACGCAATTGCATGAGACCAGGCTGGATTATGACCGGATAGTTAATATGTGACTGGAAGCGAGTGGGAGAGAGAGATGGTGTAGGGCTGGGAAATAACCCAGTCTGGACTCGAACCTGGGTCCCCATGTATATGGTATGGGTGCTCTACGTGGTTCAACACAGCAACCCCACTAAATACACATTTTCCTGGGCTTTTACCCCTTAAGTATTCAGATAGGACTGCGAGACAGACAGGAAATGAGTGGGGAGAGAGAGATAGGGAGGGTTCTGCAAATGACCTTGGGCCAGAATCGAACCTGTGTTGTTGGTGTAGTAGTGCAGTGCCCTACCGTTTGAACAACGGTAGGGCCCCAAACACAGATCATTCACACCCTGGCAGTCAAGTCACCCACTCCACAGCCCCACTAGTCATCAGCACCCACCTTCATGTGGGGAGGGTAGGAGCTCCCTGGAGCCTGGGGAGGTGCAGCGGAGGAGGCAGGAGGAGGTGGGGGAGCAGGAGCGCCTCCCACTGGGGAGGGGGCTAAGGCGGCCAACTTTTCCAGGGTGAAGTCTTTGAAGGCAGGGATGGCATCAGCACTGGCCATGTGAAGAAAGAAAAGGTCACAATATGAAAGTGAGAGTCAATCTCATAGGCCATTGGGATCATATGACATCACATGAAAACGTAAGGTTCGCTTGTGATTGTGCAAAACCATATCAGATGAAACCAATGCAGTGCAAATGTGTTCCACTCAGTGGCAATGAGCTCTATAATGCCTGTGTGATATTGCTCAAACATAACTGTTTGGAGATCTTTGTTGCGGCAACCAGGGACAGATTACTGCACAGGCCTACCAGGCCCAGACCGAGGGGCCCAAGAGTCAAGGGGCCCCTAAAGCCCAAGCCTCTTTATTTCCATTCTCATATTACATTAAAATTGTGCATTTAACAACATGTTCAATTTTTCTCCCCCAACAACATGGACTATCACATCTGGCCTGAAGCTCTGAATCGTTTTGTTGAGGGGGTCCTGTCTTCTTGTCTGGCCCAGGGGCCCATGGAATCATAATCCGTCCCCTTATGGCACCATGGACACTGCAATCTTGGGTGAGGATGGAGGAGAGTGCTGCACAGTGACTTCCCTACCCTCTTACTGGACTGAGGAATCAAAACTGTGAACTCTCCTGCGAATCTGAATCCTTAACCACTAACACCCATGCCTGAGGCCATGGCAAAGAGGTGGTGATGTGGCATAACGTGACTGATGTGGCATGACTGCTGTAGCAATTGGTAAAACAACTGCTGTAATGCACTTGGGACAACCGAACACATTTTGTAACGACAAAGAGCAACTAATGTAAAGAGCCATTCAGTAACTCCAACCATCTAAATAACACAATCAAAGATCGCAAAAGCATTCACAGAGATCAATTCATTAGGGGCTATAATCTCTGCAATAGTACCCAGTAGCTTACAGTAAGTGTCCAAATGTCCAATAGACTACACCTGTGTCTGTGTGATGACAAAGTGAAGTGAAAGTGAAAGCCCAACTGGGAAACACCAACTCCCATTGTCATCGAGACACAGCACTCCACAGCACAGAAGTGCACACTGCACACAACGAAATTGCATTTATTCCTCACCCGTGCAAAGGGGCAGCCCCCAGTAGCATCCGAAAAAAGAGCAGTGCGGCGGGATGGTACCATGCTTAGGGTACCTCAGTCATGAGAGGATGGGGGAGAGCACTGGTTAATTACCCCACCAAACTGGTAGGTAGGGACTCGAACCGGCAACCTTTGGGCTAAGTCTACAGCCCTAATCGCTCACCCATGACTGCTCTTAGGGAAAGGGAAGGTTACTTGAAAAGGCCTACCTGTCCACAGTGATGCAGATGACAGCACCGATGGGGACGTCTCTGGTACCCTCAGGCACCAGGATCTTGGCCAGGTAACACTCCTCCAGGATCTCAAACCCCACAGTTGCCTTGTCCGTTTCAACCTGAAGACCATCACCAAGACATCACGTCAGAAAGAATGGAAGAGACAAATTGAAATGTACACACCATCTCTACATTGGCAATCATTGTCGTCAAAGAAGGAAGTAGATATGCCCGCCCCCGCCGAGTTTCCAATGTACTGTGCCAAACTGGGGCTACATAGTCTATAAAAGCCTTGTTGGCATGACCATCAGAGCACACACCCTCCATCGCAATTGTAACATAATGCAAATAGCCCAGAAGCATAGCCCAAAATTATGGAGAGAAGCAGGTCCTTACCTCAGCAATCAGTTCACCTTCGTTGATTTTCTCCCCTTCCTTTTTCTCCCATCGAGCAATGGTGCCTGTCTGCATAGTAGGGGAAAGAGCTGGTAGTTCCACCTGTGGCAGAGAAAGAATGTATTTACTTATTTATTTATTATTTATAAGTAAGAGGATCGATATGACTGCAAAGGCATGAAAATGTTATGTTGCAGTACAACACATTATAATGCCTAGTCAGAATGATAATGTATCACAGCCCACTTCTGAGCACCATGTTTTCCTGCCCAACTAAACATGTAGGCCTAAAGGACTTGTAGCCTACAGTGAGGGAGCTGAAAGCTGGCATGGACCCAACCACAAGGACATCCCCTGATTTTGTGGGAGGATGTGCTAGTTCACTGTCACAACTTATCATCTCACTGCCAAGGAATTCAATCACACACCCAAGATTTTAACCTGTTCCGTCACTCCGGTGTTCCTAACAAGAGTGACATTTCAGGACAGTCTCCACTCCACACAGCAAGACTGTCGATACATTGCCCACACGCACATCCGCCACTATGTCCATTACCTTTTGATGTGGAGGTAAACTGTAGAAACGTTTGCTGAGTCGGAAACTGCTTTCATGCTGCAACTGAGGCAGTATTGATAATCTGCTGGTAGCACCATAGCATTTCCACTGATTTCCACGACATAAAGTCCGAGTTTGATGCAACCCACGGGATTGAAGTCCCATCGGATGACAGGATACAGATGGAGTCCGAAGGCGCCCGGAGGCTGAGAGGACACCGGGCCGATAACCGACAGACGGCCCCAACCTTGCTATCAAACGTAACATCTTACTTAAATTTGACATTTATTACACTATCAATATAGAGTATAGCTACTCGGCATCACAAATGCCGAAAGCCGCTTAAAACCCCACGAGGGCCCAGCAAATCTCACTTTCCGATGACCTCCTCTTTCAAAACATACACAGCAGCACTTTACGGCTGCCAGTGGGCTCGTCTCCGGAAGAGTATTTGGTTGCCATGTTTGAACTAAACATGTTGTTGATAAGTCATTTCAACAGATAAACTGATTAGTTTTGCTAACGAGTTCTTCTCTTGTCAAATATTACAGACTTGTGTACTATGAGTGAGTGGCACACTGGCACATCATGCCGCATGAGTCATGACTGATGTCGCGTGTGCAATGTAGTGAATTGATGGCAACCAGGGATGGCACTGATGGCACCTCAATTACTGTGGTAAAATGTCGTAAAGCAGATGACAAGGGAGGTGTCTGCGCGACTAATAGCGGAGACGGTTTAATCTCTGGTAATAGTTGATAAACTTCTGACTTCTTTTTCATATTTCTGTTCTATTATTTATGTATTTTTTTATTTTACATGCCATAACCTCGGGCAGACCGTTATGTTTTTGTAACAGAAAATGTATGCGGCAATTCTCTACAATACAAAAAAAAAAAAAAAAACTTGTGACTTGTAGTAGGCCCTACCTGTAGCCCAGAGGAAAGATCTTCCTTATTTCCCTCAAATGAACCTATTCAGAGTTATCACAGGGCTATGGTTGTAATCCTATTGCAACATTTTGGATTTTTAAAGCATTATATCAGTTCCTCCAAAGACAGACCAATTTAATGGACTAGGGATTCTGATGACATTTTGTGTAATGGACTTGTGATAATGATCTCTCTAGGCTATAACATCTACCCGTGTGATTTAAGGAATGTGTCTATTTGAGGGAAACTTTTCTTTATCCATTGTGTATTACCACCACATCCGAATAAAACAACATTGACCAGTGTGTGTGTTCAGATAGATTTACACATGATTTAGTTTGTTTTTCAATGCAGTGCCAGGGGGTTGTTTTGAGCTATTGTAATTCACTGGTCCAGCAGTTCTAATATGCAGTGTATTGCGTTTCGAGGTTCTCCATGCAACACTATGCTCATTCACCCAGACAAGAGATGTTAATAGAGATATTATACAGTACTATTGTGTTTGGAAATGGACTACACGCGTGCACGCATGCACGCTCGCGCGCACACACACACACACACACACAAGATTTCAAAGAAAAGTACAAACAAGAAAACATAATTTAATTATATTCAAATAAAATGTATTAACGCTCAACAAAGAGAATACACAAAATATACAAGTTTAATCTCCATTAAAATCCTTCTTTGTCCCACAAAAATTCCAACTGCACTGAAAAAGTGGTAACGTTTACAAAAAGTCTGGGAATGTACAAAACACAACTCAAATCATAATATCCATACCTGTGCCCATAAACAAAACATATGTCCCAGTGCAACATTATCAACATATTTACAAACAAAAACATAGTAGCAAAAAAATGTTTCATGAAAACATTCTTCCATAATTTCTGACCCAGGACCACAAACACAGGAGGTCCTGTGCATATAAGGCTTGGTGGGGCAAACCAGTGCATTCGAAAAAGACAAAGTACATAATAGTACATCACATTAAACTCAGCCTTGAGCTCAGGAGCCCAAATCAGGTGGAACGGAGCCAGAGGGAAACTGCTGTTGTCAGGGGAACACCCAGTGGAGTGTTGCACAGAGCAGCTAGTGTCTGTTTCGGATCTGATGCGGTGTAGCGGCCAATAAGTGTTTGTGGCTCCTTTCATTGTGTTTCCCCTGACTTGAATGGGCCTCAATGGACACATAAGGTCATGAGAACTATTTAGGGAACTCCATTACAGTTTGGCGCAAGAGTGATACAGAAGTGCTCCAAAGACCTCATGCTTAGACAAATTTGGTAATGGAGGAAAATTAAGTGACACATAGCCTTAAGTAAAGCCTTATGTCATGGATTTAATACAGTCATGACTACTGTCTTTCCTTATTACGTCATACTGACTTTATGCCTTGTCTCTATAAACACAATAGAAAAACCTATTATAAATGTAATGTCAAAAGAGGCATTACAAAGGACACCAACAGTGATTACATTTTAGGAATGTAGGAGAACAATGGGCGTGATTGACAGAGTATTGATTCAGCTATTAAAGAAAAAGACTGGGAGGCCAAGTCCCGACAACAGCAGTTCCTGAGTTCATTTACAATCCTGCAGAGTGGCCTAATGACTCAACCACAGTGGATGAACAGCAGACACACTGCAGCTGCCACACACACACACACACACACACACACACACACACACACACACACACACACACACACACACACACACACACACACACACACACACACACAGTCCAAACGCATCAATAGGCATTTCCACACTCGCACCCTCATCATCTCCGGGACGTAACTAACACTGCAGACAAATCTGTTTACATCGGATGTGAAAATAGACAAGCTCATTTCCTTCTTATTTCACACAGGTTAGTTTTCAGACCGAGCTGAGAGATGGCGGAAATGGGTTGTTTGCTTCGAAAATATCAAGTGCAGAATTATATTCATAGAAACCCAAAGTTAGCATGGGAGGCGCCGTTACTCAGAAGGAATAAACTAAAAGAAAAAATGGCAACAACAAAAAGTAGTATTCACAATTCTGCACTTTTAAATAAAAATGTGTAAACAAAAAAAAATGCTAAAAAGTTAGCCATGATAAAACATGTTAGTTAGCTTTAAAATTATCTTCAAATTCATGTAAATGGTACATGCAAAGAGTGGACTACCCATGTAACTGCACAGGTGCATCTATCTCACTATGTGGATTTATATGATATGGGTGCTTCACACCACCCATGTCTGTCTGTGTCCGCAGGTGTCAGCGTCACCTGGGGATGAAGAGGCTGAAGCGTCATGCGCTTGGCACTAGAAAAACATCATCACATGAATATGGCCATGCTTCAAGGAAAGCACTGAATGGTAAAGACACTGCCATGGTCTATTCAACAGCTTCATGCAAGCAGTGATACTGGAAGTGGAGAGGCTGGATTTTTTTTTACAGCGGAATGCCTGTGACCAGGCAAAACTGGGCACTGCTACGGAGCTGCATTAACCGACATGAAGGCTTATAATGTTGAACTCTCGGTGAACTAGTCCTCTAAGTCACCAACACAGTACGTATTGCCTTTTAAACCAGCAGGCAAAAAGATGGCAAAAAGAAAAACAGGGAACCAGAGTCCTGGTCAGACGCACTTCTTGCTGGGTTACTGGGCCTGTCTTCCCAGGGCTAGGCACTATTGTCCTTTGTTTAGCTCTGGACTCCTCTGAAAGACTCCCATACTTCCCATCTGTTTCATGAGCCCAGCCCAGTCCATCAGCCCGTGTGTGTGTGATAGAGCCCGTGTGCCAGGGAGCTCTTACTGGACCCTGAGGGCCACATGTCACCGTGGTCTGTAGGCGAAGCTTTACGTCCTGGAGATTTACCCCTGACCTGGAACAGAAAACAAAAACAATCCGACTGAGATGATTCATAAATGATAGCTTATGACTTTAAATATATTAACAATAAATTGTGCCTTTCTTGCACTATTCCCTACTACGCTGTCTGAACGCTATTCAGTATGACTATTCAAATTTCCTCCTAGACCACCATGCATCTATTCAGCGTGCCGTGCCCTTAGGACAAACATATTCACATCGGCAAAGTGTGTCTTATATACTGAATGACTGTAGTGATAATGATACAGGAGATATGGTGATGGCGCACCCTGCGGTCGTATCTGCGGCTGGTCTCCAGGGCGTAGAGGCGGTCCATGAGGCTGGCCACGCCCTGCTCCAGGGTGTCCAGGGTGTGCTGCTGGGGGTCGTGACCCCCGAAACTGCCCCTCAGGCTCCGCAGGGCATCCCGCACCAGATGCAGCTCCTCTGCCTGCGCACGTGCACACACCCGCACGCACGCACAATCACACACACACACACACACGCACACACACACACACATGCACACATATCAAGACAAAGAGTAAAGATGCACTGTGTGCATGTGTGTGTGTGTTTTCAACGTCCATTACAATCGACACCTACACTGAAGGTAGGTAAGAACAACACTGACTTTTTTTTACACACAATGATTGCTTTTCCATTCATACAGCAGGCTTCCATATAGAATGAGTCATTAATCATCCGCTGACAGATACAATTTCTTCTTAAATCAGCATAAAGAATGTGTCATTTATGTACACATAAAACTGCCTGTGCATGCAGAACATGTCTTTTATTGGAACAGGAATGAAAAGCCTGGTGAGTCATGTTTTGCAACTTGCAAACCAAAGCCACCCGATATGTTAGTTGATTGCACATACAGGTAATTCCAGCAACATAATGGGAGAATGAGGCAAATTGAGCAAATGCACCATATATGAGTGAATCCATGTTATTCGAAGACTTCCGTTCAGTCTATTAACCCTGAGCAGGCCAAGGTCATTAATGAGCTTACACATCCGCTAAACCACTTCATTAATGTTCATGCACTGCATCCACTAAGTGAAGTGTTCTTGTTGGCTTACGGTGTCATCTGTGTTTGTGTACACAGGGCCTCTATTCTCCATTGCAGCAGCTATGCCAAACAGACGCTAAGAGTGGACAGCAATAGCAGAACATGGCGTCTCCTTCTTTTATTGTAGCATACTGTACAACCTCAGTCACGAGGCAGAAAATCCTACGCAGGTCAGCTTTGCAACTGCCTCTTTGGACATTAAGTCAACTAACAGAATCCAGTAAAGGATGTCCAACACAGCTATTGCATTATGAAAAAAACCCATGATGTATAAAATGAGGTCATTTTCCCTCACCCCACGGTACGCTATAAAGTACTGTGCTACTGTTCCCAGACTTCCATCAACAATAGAAGCCACTCAAGGATGCCCAACTGAAGGGGATTCACTAATAAACACAAGAAGCTTGGTGAAATTAGGTCAGTGGCTCTCACCCCTTTGTATGGCGGAGGCGCGGACGTCGGGGAGTAGCCATTGTTGTGGGCCACGGGGACCTGCAAGTCACAAAGGAAATCACACAAAAGACCTTCACATCTCATGCAGCAGAACGCATGCCAAACACTTAAGGGAAATATTTGCTTGTCTCTTGTGTTGGGATGTTTATTCATTCGTTGCGGGCCCTCCAGCGCTCCCTGGCCTTCTTTTACAAACTAAAAAAAATCTTCAGATTCTGGCTTCATGCACTTATTTATTTATTTGAATATTTATTCAGTTTACCCTGAGGAGAAAAAATATATTTGTTCCATTTTGCCAAGGAGTGAAAACCCAATACAATTCAGCGGTCAAATAGCAATATCTAGAGAATTCTCATTGAAACAGAAGCGCCTAGCAATCATAAACTATATTATGCCGCAATCTACTGTAGGAATTTGCAACCAGGTTAACTTCCCAACAGCATCCACACGCATAAGTAGCCATTTTTCTTTACAGTGCATCCCTCCATAAGTAGCGAGGGTAGCAAGTGTTCCTTACATTGCACCCCTCCCTGGCAACCACAACACTGTATAGGAGGGGGTAAGTGCCTTCAAGGTGTCCTAATGTAAAGGGAACAGTATTAAAACATGTGCTTTGCATAATGGACTTGATTGCCTTGTCCTGTAGCTTTGTCAATGGGAGAGCCTGGCCAGCATTAACCCTAACATAATAACACTGCTGCGTATGCTTCTGGTGCATGCTGCTTGCAGTGCACCTTCAGAGCTTAGTCAGGTAGTGAGGTTGGATGGCCAAAGAGGATGGGGAGGAGGAGGAGGAGGAGGGGATTGGAGATGAAGAGTGGTTGGAGGTGGACAGAGGGGATGGAGAAGGAGAGAGTGGAGTGGAGCTGGACAGGGGGGCTGGATATGGAAAGTAGGTGGAGATGGAGAGGTGGGTTGGAGATTGAGTGGGAGATGGGGGGCTGGAGAGGTGGAGGAGGAGAGCAGCTGTAGAAAAAGAGCAGGTTTTGAGAACTTAGTGGTGGTTGGGTGGGCAGAGAGTGATGAACACTAGGTGGGGGGGGAGGGGGGGAGGTGGAGATGGAGAGGGCAGGATGATGAGATGGGGGTTGGTGAAGAGGAAGAAGAAGAGGAAGGTTGGAGATGGAGAAAGCAGGGTTTGGAAAGGAAAGAGGTGTGGATGGAGAAGAAGAGAGGAGGGTGGAGCAGGAGGGACGTGTGGGTGGTGATGATGATGAGGTGGGGGTTGGAGAAAGGAGAGAAGGGTTTTGAATAAGAAGTGATGGGGGTTGGGGAACTCTGTACTGGACTTGCTGAACTAAAGCGCTTGACTTTTACGCATGCAGTACCTCATCTGGGTCGTGACTGCTCATCAGCTCCTGCAGCATGCGCTCCTTGCGCTCTAGCTCCCTCTGTAGGCCCACCTGGGGAATGACAGGCACACCAGTCATGAGTTTGAAGACTACAGCAGAGTGCTGTGCTGCTGAATGGGTGTGATCATGATGAGTGCGCATTCGAAAGTTGTATCAGCAATGTGACATCAGCATACATCACTACTGTATTCTATTTATGGCAGTCCTAAAACAGAGTAGAAGCAGTGCATGCCTCCCATCTACACATTTAAAGCAGCACAGTATGGTTTGGGCAAGTGTAGTCCGTTACTGTGTCGGTCGGTTTGTTTTGTTTGAAGCTTTCCGAGCCTGTGTTGGCTTATGTTGCTGTCTTCAGCTATTGGACGGCAGTTGATTCTTGAACAGATGTCTTCCGAACGCGCCAGCTTTTAGCTGTAAATTCACTATACAGTATATTGCTGATACAGCAATTCAGGGCACATATGCTTGCTAAAGCAACTCCATACTAAGTAATAGTTTTTTTGTGGAGGAAAGAGAGCCACTGAGATGTTTCTGGAAACATTATATTCATGTTAAAAACATTATTCAGTATTGCTTTAAAACTTTAAAGATACAAGGAAACAGTATAAGGTTTTTTTGTGAACATATAGGTAAATTACAGTTGACCTCTTGTGCATGGGTATGTGTGTGTGTGTGTGTGTGTGTGTGTGTGTGTGTGTGTGTGTGTGTGTGTGTGTGTGTGTGTGTGTGTGTGTGTGTGTGAGTGAGCGAGAGAGATGGTGCTTTATGTGCCAGGGCATGGACTATGCCCAAGGGGACCATGAACTCTGTGTGTGTGTGTGTGTGTGTGTGTGTGTGTGTGTGTGTGTGTGTGTGTGTGTGTGTGTGTGTGTGTGTGTGTGTGTGTGTGTGTGTGTGTGTGTGTGTGTGTGTGTGTGTACATGGTTAGTACTGTACCTGCTGGTGAGTGGTGTCGGCCAGCTTCCTCAGGGCCTCATCCAGCTTGGTCTGCTGCTGTTGGAGGAGCCTGTCCTTCTGACCGAGTTCCTTCTATAAGAGGGGAGAGAGAGAGAGAGAGAGAGAGAGACAGAGACAGAGACAGAGAGAGAACAAACACATCAGCACATTATCCCCATCCCACCTCAGCAGACTCTCTCCTCACTGTTCTAGCCCATCTAAAAAAGGTGCCAAAAGACATTAACCTGCCGGCAGAGCCAGGCCGGGGAAGAAAAGCCCCCCTCCTCCGGCTGGAGTCAATGTCTCCCGGATTAAAATAGAACGGTTTAAGCGGTGGAGTTTTAGACGTGGACCCGAACTGACCTTGTAATCACTGAGTAGCCTACTGCGATCCTCCAGCTTCCGCTGCAGCTCCACCTAGAAGACGAAGAACAGTTAAGTGTTATGTAATCTGGCCGGCTCTATCAGGCCGTATATCGTAGAGAATTAGTGCACTGCAGTGTCTCCTCTCTAGAAATTATCTGTGGCAGCCAGTGTGGCCTGGCTGCTGGGAAGTCAGCTACTGTGGAATGGTGCGGTACAAAGTTCTAAGGCAATTACATAAATAAAGAAATGAACTTTTTTGAGACAACTTTTGAGTAGATGAACAGGCCAATTGACACACAAGTCTTAAAGTGTGGTGTGAAAATAAATGGCACTGCATTTACAGTAAATGGCGAGGCATGATGATGACTGGTCAGTGGTGCACCGCTGCCAAGTGCCAATGGGGGAAACGCTATACAAAACAGCTGAAATCCATTTTTAGTGAGAAGAATCAACTCACGTTTTGGCCAGTTAGCTCATCTCTGGCCATGGTGGCTCTTAGGAGTTCCTGTTTTAGTTGTAACACAGACGACTCTTGCACTGCCATCCTCTGCTGCAAGGCATCCTACAAAGAAAACAAAGACATGTATTAGACAGTCCTACGCAAATCATTACAGAAATGACTTATTTGATTTGGTGTTTAAAATATTCACGGCAGCCTATGAGACCTACCTTGACGCCAAGCAGGTTGCGGGCTTCTTGTTTGAACTTCGACAGCTCCCTCTGGTGGAGGAAAAGCAGAATTACTTGGATGGTTTTGGACACAAACCCCACTACCGTGTAAAAACAATACACAGCAAAGCAATTATCTCTTGTGGTCCAAGCTCTTAAAATGCAGACTTTGTTACTATTCAATGTATTTAGTTTAATGCATTTAGCTTAATGCATTTAGCACAAAGCAAATTACTGGCAAACGAAGGCCAAACCTGTTCCTTTTACTTAATCGAACACTAATGTAACAGGACAGGCTGTCCACAGGCAAGCCACAGACTTGGCGAGTAACGGCATTTAATCCTTTTAACAGTTTTCTCAGGAAACATACCTTAAGATCCTGGGTCTCCTCCATGCTTTGGTCCAGACGACTGCGAATGATGATCTACACGGCACGGTCAAAGAAACACAACACAAATTCTCTTAGCTCCTAATTGAGACAATTTTTTGCAAGCAGGCTTGAAGTACCCACTAACACGACTGAAGAGAGAATGCACCTCCACACAGGTTCCCACACAAGGAAAGAAAGAAAGAACGAACCAAGGGAACACAGTGCATGGACTCAGCAGCGGCACAGTGCGACTAGTGAATAGTTAGGAGGGTAAATGGATATGTGAGCTCCACCAAGACAAAGCAAAGTTCACCTGTGGGGGTAAACTGATCCCCCTCTACCCCCTCTGACACAACAGGCTGGGAGGGTGGGTGGAGACAGGTAGGGAGAGGAGAGGAGAGGGACACCTCACAGCAACAAGAGAAGGTTGCCCGGCACGCCCATCTGTGCTAACGTTATTCTCCAGCATGTTATGAAAAAATTGCACTCGGACCAGTGGTGTAGTAGGAAATTAAAAGATAGGGGGACTAAGGATAAGTTCATTGTTTCGAATGCTATTAAACAGCATTTTTTCCCATTTAATGAGCTGTGCTCGGAAACAACACTTACAAGTACATATAGTACATATTTACCCTCCTACTTAAGCACTAAGACCAAAAATATTGTTACTACCATCTAATAATTAAAACTTTTGTATGTCTTCACCATTCGTCATGAAGTAAAACAACAATAAATGCATGCAGTGCTTGACAAACAAACATGTCAGTGGATAACAATTATATTCTGATAGAATGTATGCAGACAGTGACAGAGGGGAAAAAAAGATATGCCGGACGGGTGGGCGGTCAGATGATATCGTACCAGCTGCTGCTCAGCGTTGTCCACTCCGTTGTCTGCCAGACCCAGCGAGACATCCTGCTCATCCTCTGGCAGGGAGCCATGCAGGAGCAGCGCCTACACAGCAGGACACACAAGTTCACACTCACACATCAGCAAAAACACAACACTATACCATGCAGGAGCAGCACCTACAAGACACACACACACACTCGCGCACACACACACACACACGCACACGCACACGCACGCACGCACACACGCACACAAACACACACGCACACACACAGATGCAGCTCCTCTGCCTGCGCATGTGCACACACACGCACACACGCACACACGCACACACACACACACACGCGCACACACGCACACACACAGCAAAAACACTACCCTATACTGTAGAGGCTAAGCTTGGATAGTGTCCAAGATATTTTTTATAATACTCTTTAACTATAATAATTTGTGGCATAATGCTCTGGTTCTGTAAATTCATGTCTTAGAACAGACATAATTGATTAATTAATCGAACAGTATTGGAAGAAAAAGAGCATTAGTTAAATAAAACTTTCATACATGTCTGATGATCTGCTCTGACTAAGACTGTCGCTACATTAAATATTACAGAGCTGGTATGAAATACCACCCAGACGTGCAGGCACACACATGCACAATATCTAGGCTAATGTACAGTATGTAGGTTATTATAAACAGGCCACTGTGATCTATTGTCTGGCTAATGCTATTTTTCCTTTCTGTTGCTACGGCGTTCACATTACACTTCCTATAGGTCATCAGTGTTTCCTGCAGAACATTTGTTAGTCAAGGAGCTGGGAGGGGGTTAGCCCGTATCACAGACGTAACTATCAAAAAAAGGTAGCTTATACCTTTTTTTGTTAAGTAATATAAAGAAATATTCAATCTTAATTTTTCAGGGGACTTAGTCAAAGTGGTAGGTATTCGTTGTCAAGGTGATCACCTTAAATGTAATTAATGGTTACTTTAGAGAAATTCATTGTCTCTCACCAGTCACCACTTCAAATTGGTTAATGTAAAACTTGAGGCAGTGCAAACCATAAGGGAGATTGTCGTTTCGCAATGTTCTGCAGCAGCAGTAAGCTACTACTAACTACTGTACACAAGGCTCGTTTGGCCACAAGGGTGCACAACAGTGCTGCATCTGAGCTGAGCCTTCCCCTAACCCTCTCTCTCTCACACCTGTAGGCTGGGCACCATGCACCACCCCTCCAACATCTCCCCTCCCTCCCTCCCCCTCTCCTCCCCTCCTCTGTCCTCCAACATCTCCCCTCCCTCCCTGCAGGCTGGACACTATGCACCACTCCTCTCCTCCCCTTCCCTCCTCTCACCTGACCTTCCCTGCCTCTCCCCTCCTCTCACCTGCAGGACAGACACCATGCGCCACTCCTCTCCTGTCCTCCTCTCCCCCCTCTCTCTTCTCCCCTCCCCTCCCTCTCCCCTGCAGGTTGGACCCCATGTGCCACTCCTCTTCCCCCCATTCCCTCTCTCCCCTCCTTCTCCTCATCCTCTCACCTGCAGGCTGGACACCATGCGCCGCGCCTCCTGCATCTCCTTCTCCAGCTGCTCCTGCTGGTCACACAGCTGCTCCTCCCACACGCAGCTCCCCACCGAGCCGTCCGGATGAGAGGAGCCATCGGGTCTGGAGGTGGGACCGTCGGGTCTAGAGGAGCCATCGGGGCCCTCGTCACCGCCCCGCCCCGACGTCACCTGATCGTCTGGAGACAGAGAGAGATAGGGGGACAATTACAGACACAGACATGCGAATTAACAGTGTTTTGCAGGTGAGCAGCTGTTTTCCTTTACAGCTTGTTTCCCATACACAACTCTCTGCCAGTCATACTGATGTTTTTGTTATCCACTCATCCAAGTTGCGAATCCATGTTCAAGCTTTCAATTATTCCATATCCCTACATCATTAAATGTATTTGCACTGGGGAAAAGAGTTGTTTCTAATGCCACTGCACATTAGCAACAAAAGGCAGTGTAGGCTACTCCATTCTAAAAAGATAGGGTAGACATTGAATAGGCATCTTAGTGATCTAATACGGGCATCTTTGTTTGGCCAAAATGATATAAACGGGCATAAATGATACAAATGAGTTGAAAGCAAGCCTAGCTGGCTAGTGTTGCAGCATATGGTGTCACACCAGCACAGCACACCCACCCACACACACAGTTAACAATCACCTGAGTTAATGGGCTCCCCAGCTTGGCTCCTGGCAGCCTCTCTCCTGTCCTCAGCCCCACTCTGGGGCTCCTTAATGCTCTGCGTGGGACTGGATGACCTCAGGCTGGTGAGAAGGGGGAACAAGACAACAGAAAACAACAGTTATAAATCACACAATGCCATATAAATGGGATTTGATCATTTAGAAATTATAGTTTAAAAAAAAACAGATCTTGTGTTTTCAAAAGACTGCTGCTTAACAAATAAAACTGTATTATTAACAAATGGAAACGTAATTGTATTACAAATCCAGCATGTTTTTTTCCCGCTGTATTACAAGAAGTGTGTAGCAGACACGACACCACAACACATAATGACAGTCTAACAGCATCAAGACTAGACGACAGAGACATCTAAATTAACATCAAATAGAGCTGGCAAAACAGACCATGAATAAACCAACAGTACAACAGAGAGAACAGTGACAAAACTAAGGTCTTCACTAGACGACACAGGGTTGTTGCCACAGCAACTAATAGAGAGGCCTGACAGGAAACGTGTCGGGACACAGTTATGCTGTTTGATCTGAGGATTTATCAATAATGCAAAACGGCCCCGACTCAAAGGCTCTTGCTTGCAGGTCAGCAGCTGCGATAAATTATGGAGGCTTCTCCAATGGGATGAGGACAGCAGAGCATGCAAGGCTACTGCTTGCTTGGCATGTCAGGCGTCTGCTAACAATCTGGTCATTAATGTCGTTGAGGATTGTCTTTGTGTAACACGAGAAAGCAGCTGGTGCAAATGAATGGGAGGTTTGGAAATAGTCTGGAAACATCACCAGTAAACACTGTGTTGGATGTGTCAGTCGTCACTGGTCAATGATGTGGGTATTCTACATACTGTACATGTAATAGGACCCTTTGAATGTTTCAATACCTGTTGCGATTTATCTGATGTCCCCTCACGTGCACGCATGTGCACACATGGGCTATGCTGACCAGTGGAAAATTAACTATTACGCAACACAGTTTGGTTCTGTTTCCGATCAATATGAACAGTGTTAACGCATTGTATGCCAGAGGCAGATTATGGCTGGATTTTTAATAACAAAGCTGTCCATGTGCCATTATGTATACCAAGAAGAAAAACAAGGATTAAATTACAGTCTTCTGGAAATATTTCACTGCAAACATACACTACCTTGAACAGTGCTGGAGGCCATGTAAATATAGAAACCTAAATGTAGGTACTCCTGGAGCAATGTATGTTTTATGTAGTTAATTACCAGTCTTATAGTTCCACTTCATTAATCAATACAAGGTAATTAAAAGTAAGCATTTTATTTATGCACTTACTGTAAATTACAAAGATGCAAAACACAAGGAAATTACACCTTCACATAGACTATGGACAACTTTGGCAGAAGGTTTCCAAATTGATTTTGCTGTGCAACCCTAGCTGTATGGATTTGGTGATGTGTGCAATAAAATATCAATTATGTACTTGTAGACGGACAAGAGAGATCCTTTACGTAAACCTGTTCAATATAGAGAATTATTGGTGGGCTAGGGTCTTTCAGCACTCTCCAGCCTTATATAGTCACCAGCAAGTACCCAAAGTCAGCATTTCATAAATATGCATGCAAAATAAAATATACATATTCAGAGCAGCAAAAAAGACCAGACAATGATTCCCTGGGCTCCCTATTTGTTTCTAATGCAAAAAGAAATGTCAAATGTAAATATCATTGTTAAGGGTTTACTACTGCATAAGGCTGAGAGTGACGGTGGCAAGTCTTTAATTGACTACCGAGACGCCAACATAAAGGATAGCTGGGTCTCCTCTACTTGACAAGGCTCATTAATCAACACAATCCTCCCTTAGTGAATCCTTGATTGCATAACAACACATCAGGGCTGCATTAGGACTGCTTGGGAAGCCCAGGGGGCTGTGTGTGGCATGGGCATGGGAGAACACTCCAGTCCATACCAGAGTGTGAATAGAGCAAGAACAGCCATTAGCTCACACTTAACTAATCAATACACGATTTATCCACAGAATAGGAGGAGTTACTTAGCGGTCTAAGCAGGTTGTATCTGAATTCGCTCCCACAGTGCTGGGAAGTTTCTGAGCTACTTCTCCTGGGTTATGGTGACTGCATTTGACAGCAGGGCCGATGTTCGCTTTGGCTGGGGCCCGTACACAGTAATATGACAGAGCTCCCCCTCCCAACCCCCAATGCATACAGTGTATAGAGCACCTAATTTCGAACCTCTCTCTCTCCCTGGGCCCGGGACAACTGACCCCTTTGTTCCCCTTGTCCCTGCTTTTGACAGCAGTGAGCTACCAATTTGCACTGAGCACAGACAGGATGAAACAGGCCAGCTGAGCTAAAAACCTGAAGGCAGTCTCCCATAAACTCACAGAGAACTCAACTCCCAAGAGTCCGCAGGCAGGGCTTTTTTTCTTCTTCCTGTGATCTTCCAAAAGCTTATCTGCATCTCCCAAGGCATTCCACTGAGGAGGGAGCCTCGTTTTGTTTCAGTTATCTCTAAACAGATCAGTAGCAAAAATTGAGGGTGTGTGTGCTATGGCCAAAATTACAGGAAATTCACTGGGAATGCTTAGCCGCTTCCTCGACCTAAACAATAAATCATTTTTACGAGCATGTCGCGCACACATGCAAAAACAGGCATTCACGCACACACACATGAATACACACTTAAAATGTGAAAAATAACATCATCGTACATTTTGTGCATCCCTCACAATCACCCTCCATGTAGTGACTAACAGATGACAAAAGCACAACAACTGACTCAAGAAAGACCCAGTACTGTTCCACTGTCCAGCACACGTCTGACAAAGATAGCACACACTGGGTTTCTGTATGTTCTGTAAAATGTGAGCACGTACAAACACTTCGTTAATAAAAAGCCAACAACCGCTCGATAACATCTCCCGTTTTGTCTGTCTGCTAACTGCTGCTCATCACGTGTTGTGTTCAACAGATACTTCCTGGTCTGCTACACTGCTCAGCTGATACAATCTCCAGTGTACTGACTCACAGTTGGACAGGTTAAGTGTTCTGGCAGAGAGATGAAATTAAACAGCTCCCCACCATTTGCTCAACACTGAGGCTTGATATGAAACCTCAAAATAATAATAAGTGCAAAAAAACATACAAACATATGCAGGTCAAATAGGATGAGTAATGCTTTACATTAAACCTTACCATTTGATTTGTTTGGCACCCATGCTGGCTTCGAAAAATCTAAACACAGTTCATCCACAGTTGCCTCTGGAGGAGCCTAATGTAAACCACTGGTGTGCTCGACTCCCATCATCTCTCCCCCCGGACACCCACAAGCCATAGCCCCCCCCCTCTTCCACCTCTGCCTCCACTGAAAGCAGCCCGGAGCAGGGGGCAGGTGGCACAGAGCAGCCCAGGAGGACGGAAAAAGCTGTGTGGAAGTTCAGAAACAGCAACAGCAGGAGCAACAGGAGGGGCGGCAGGATTCCCTCTCTGACCCCAGTCCCACCTCCTTTTCCTCAGTCTATCCGGCCAGTGTGTTTCCCCCCCACACACACACGACTAACAACTTGTCCATAAGCTACAGAAACAACCGGTGCTCCATTGCAAACCAGTGCTTGTTAAGAAGCTCCAGAATAGAGACAGCAATGTTCTACTCCAGTGAGACTACAGTAGAAGATGAGTCCTTTTTATGTTGCCCTCTGCCTCACGTCACATGTGATAGAGGTGTTTTCATCTCGCCCAGCAGTCTGACTCCTCTGGCTCCAACCTGAGGATCATGAAAGGCAGACCACCACCACTCTGTCATCCAGCCAGCTGCATCCTCTTCCCTCTTCTCTTCCCTCCTTTCTTCTCTTCCTCCCCTTCTTCTCTTCCTCCTGTTTTCAGCTCTCTACTGAGTTCATTAGATACCTTTCATTCTATTCGTCCACAGAGTCATGTTCGCACAGTAAAGCTGTCAGTGTGTTTTGGGTGAGAGAAGAACACACTGAGGTTGTGCTGTCAAGGCTCCTGTGCTTGCTCCTTTTTTTCTCTTTGCGAGGAAGATGGCTCAACCCTCTTGTTTTTTTCCCTCCCCCTTACCCAACCCCTTTCTCCTCCTCCTCTCTCCTCCATCCCCCTCTCATTCCTCTCCTCTGTCACAGACTGCTGTTGAGCTGCATGTATTGCTCTTCATGTGTGTAAGCTCTATGTGTACAGCATGTGTTTTCACCACATTGTCACTGTTACTTTCCTGCTTAGGGATAACTGGCAGTTCCTGTGTGTTTATTTATCCAACTATGCTTAAATTATTTGCTGCTGTTTCAGCAGCAGCAGCAGCGGTGGAGGCATATTTTTCCAAAACGCAGCTCTGCCGAAAAAGAAAAAAAACCCAGCTGCCCACAAATATGCGAGGGGGCTGAAGGCACACATATTTTTGTAGTTGTCACCGTTGCAGACATTGGTTTGCTTGTGTTTATCTAGGCCATTCCAAGATCTCACGGGCACTGCTTGGCTAGAAACAGAGGAGCCGTTTGTTTTATTATGCAACGCAACTGTAAAACGGTCTCAGCAGGTTGTCACATTTAACACTTTTGTTTAAGATTCCCAAATCACAAAAATGCACACAGGATACAATGCATTGTGCGACAAACAATGCAATAAAACAACATGTACAGCATGATACGATCTACTATGTGCAGAATAAGGAAGTTACGGTAAACTCCTCAAGAGTATTGCAGTGAAAGCTGATCAGCGGAATAAATGAGTGGTTCATCAACTCTTTGGTATAGCTAATTACTTGCTGTGTATTATATAAGAGAATCTTGCCTTTTTCCACACATTAGTTTTCTCAACCCACTGCAGCACAGAATGTGCATTTTGTAACACAAAAAACACACAAGACTAGATTAATTTGTTGCTCTTATTCTTGCAAAACAGGCATCTTTGCGCGTGTATTCTAGTCTTCTCTTCATTTTACTCATCTGACAACAGGGAAGCCGTGGGATGGCCTGACAGAGAAGGATTACGCAACAAGCCCCTTTCCTTCCCCTGGGAGGCGAGGGCTCTCCGGGCCGTGTCTTATCATCATCCATCTTCGCTATAAATGAGGACCATTTCTGCAAACGACTCAAAAAGCCGCCCTTGCCTGACCCCGGTGCTTTCGGAGCTCACAAGGCTCTGTCCGAATAAATGAAAACCCAGACAGTTATTTCCCGTCATCAAAAACAACATGCAGCCTTAAAAATATAGTCACTTATAAGATCCCCATTCCATGAGGACAAAAGGCTAGTACATCTCAGTGTCCTCATTAGAACAGTCTTGCCCCATGTTATTTTTACATGCTGTGCTCACAGGACTAAATCAAAAGAATCAAACATTTGTATCGAGACGCTTTAGGCCTTTGGTGTCTGGTGGAAACTCAAAAGAGGGAAGCCACCGAGAGAGAGGACACCACGGGATCTTAGGGCCACACCACAAATATCCAAATACACCACCATCCATGATTGGCCAGCATTGTTCTGGCCGCGTCTGGGTCGGACCTACAGGCCCTTGGGAGATGCTGGTAAAACGCAGAGGGACGTCACAGAAGTGCTGGCCTTGTGCTTCGAGACTGTCTCCTGACATTTTAAAACAATAACAGCGACTAGCCCAAATCGTTGTCCCGTGGCTATCACAGATACAAGTTGTCCTCAAAACTGCACAGAGACACTATTTTTGTTCAAGCATACAATAAACGGTCTACTGTTAAGTCATCAAACTCAAGCTACAACAGGACATGGGGCACACAAGCCTGTACACATCCAAGGCAAATATTGCGTGCTTTGCAATAATCATTACATGGCCCAAGGAGGTTGTGTTTCTCACATGTTTATCACTCTATCTGTTTGTACGTAAACATGATGACACAAAGTCACGAATGTATTGGTCTGAAAACTTATTGGTCTGAGATGTTGACAGTATGGATATTTTTTATTTATTTATTTATTTTTTACTGACGCAAGGTTATTATGGTGAAAATTAGTAAATTAGTTTCCTCACAACCACTTCGGAAAAAAATGTATACATTTGCAAGATATTTTTAATAGATTTGAACTGTAATGGTCTATTGTCCCCAAGTGCTTTTCTAGGTCCAAATGAAATGCAGAGGCATAAGACTGTTACATACCTGGGTGACTTGGCTTCTGACTCGTCCTCTGGCCCCTCTTTCTGGCCCTCGTACTGCTGCACCAGGGCCCTCACACTCCAGCAGGGGCTGTCAATCTCCTTGGAAACAAGATTGCCTTGGCTGCAAAAGAGTCAGGAGGGTCATTATTCATCAGCGTGTTATAGACAGGAAGGCTTAAAGAAACGATTCTTTAAGCCACTCGTACACACATCGCTTACTTCTTTACACCAACACACTACTGTCACAGCATTGTGCAACTTAGTTCACATTTCGGTTTAAGTATTGGAAACAAGTCTACTTTGTGAACATTCTAACGCAGGCATGTGTAATGCGGAGTTAAGATGATGTAGGAGTTGATCATTTTGTCATTCGCAACTGACGGCTTATAAATGTAGTTGGACATATATTACATTAATCTTGCATCCTTCAGACAAGTGCTTACACATGTCTGTTGCTTGTAATCCGAGCATGCAGCATATTCATACAGGACTGCATAATGAAAGACAGGCAGATGGCCACAGCTTAGCTGAAATCTGAACTAATATGTCCTGATATGTCCCCTTAAAACGAGACCTAGCAATCACCCCTCTGGAGTAATCCACAGAGTTCAAGTGGGTGAATTAAACGCTGAGTTGTCAAGGATATTCAGCTTAACACTAAGTATGTATCTGTGGCAGGTAGATTATTACAGCTTTAAGTGCTCTGAACAGAAATGTGCAGTTTTCTGTGTTGTACTTGCACACTAGCAAGTTGGAGTGGAGTTCCATATGAATTGCGACAAAAAAGTGTCTTTTGAGAAAGACACACATTTAGGTAGCCGATTTCTTGTCTCCTTAGGGGGAATTCATCCACATTTTTCTATACATTGTTGTGACTTGCTTTGCAATTTTCTAAATGTTAAGTGTCTGGCATTCATCCATGTTCATGTTCATCCAGGTGAACTGAAGAGAGGGAGAGGTGTGTGCTCACCTGTTCCACTCTTGCCTCAGGTGCAGCAAGGAGCGGCCCGAGCGGGAGGCGTCTTGCCGGGCAGCCGCCAGCGCGGCCACAGCGTTCTGGGCCATCGCCGTGGTGGAGTGAGGCCTGTGGTTGGGCGACGACCCCATGAAGCCCCGCCCCGCAGACGACCCGGACCTGTGACTGGCTGAGGCCGAGGGCTTGAAGTGGGCCGCCAGGGCCAGAATCAGTCTCATGGCGGACTTGAGGTTCCCCTCCACGATATCTGGATGGATTGAACAGCATCAGCACAAATTACTCATTCACTACAAATTATTAATTCACTGAAGTGGCATATGGATAGTAAAACAATGAATCTTTGGCTAATTTTATTTTTTCTGTATTTTTCACAATATAGTTTTCTTCACTGTATTAGGAGAGTACATTTAAGAGTGGAACAAAAATGAGTGAGAGAGAGAGAGATGGGGTAGGGTTGGGAAAAGCCCTCAAACTGTGCCAACGGGTCCCCATTAGCCTGGAAAAACCCATGCTGCTTTGCGAAATCGTTCTGATCTGAAGGGCAGCATGGGTTCTATCCCTCAGCGAGGGTTCCAGATCTTGGGCTCCAATCGGAGAGCGGGGAGGGTTTGACAGGATGATGACTGCACTTTGTTTGAATAGATAAAACTAACACAATTGGCTATGGGCTATGTACATGCCAAATGACACATTCGTAACGCAATAATAAATAGCCATGAGCAGCTACACCTTTCCTACGAAAAATTGCATATAGGTATTAGGTAGCCTCCACTATCTCACTTGTGAGATCGTGTAGTGCTAACCAGGCAAGGTCCCCATGGACAACTGTCTGTATTGGATATGAAGTAAGCACGCCACAGCACCCCCTTTATCAATCTCATCTTATCTTATCCTCCCTCTTATGCTTTGGCTTGTTTTACAGGACCAAAATGAAACTTGTAGTCTGAGAGTCCCTCAACCATGAACCTTAAACTTGTTTTAGAGCAAGGCATTGGGACTTGAGATTTCACTCTCCAATATCTGAAAGGATAAAACAGCATCAGCGCAAATTACTTTCACTAAAATTGACTTGTCACAGAGAGTGAGATGCAGAGATAGTGCAAGTATGGACCTTTAGCTTGTTCTAAAGTTGCTCTGTAAACAGATATAAAACAATGTGCTTCCTTAGACACAAGAATAGAGGTAGTACATCCAAATGTCACCGATAATAATACGACCATTGCAAATACACATTCTGACAGCAAGCAGAAGGCAGCCATTTCACAGACGTTAAAGAATACAAAGCCTTGAAAGCAGATGCTATGTAAACGGCTGTTTACGATCCATCGTAAAGCACTTTTATGACCATTACTGACTATCTAAATCATCAGAACAAGCAATGATTTCGACAGAAACCACCCACAGGAGGGTGACAAACCTCTGGCTGAAGTCTGTGGCATGCGTATCCGCTTGGAGGCCATGAACTGGAGGACCCGCTCCACGTTCTGCTTCTTCTCCTGGGTGTCATGGGGAGTGTAGTGGATCCCATCCAGGAGCTCCCCAGCTAACGTGACATTATAGAGTAATGTATTACGTAATTATAAAGTCATGAATTTATAATTAATGTCTTCATTACACACTTTATAGAGAATGGTTATTACATATGCATTATAGAAGTAATACAGTGGGGCCACACTGGATGTGTTTATCTGCCATAACAATTAGCTTGCGCTATAAAGCTGCATTTTCACACACATCGCTACTAAACAATAAACAAGTCAATACAAGTCAATAAACCGCGATGCAAGTGCTGAACAGGCGAGGAGAGCACCAGTCATGCACTGTGGGTGTATTCCCAGATAAAACATATTTTTACTTTGCGCGATATGTTTAAGCGAGTAACCAATTGGAATACAGGGTTCGGCTTTTTTGAGTTTGACAGTTAACTTCTTGCTTTTGCAGTGGAAGTTAAATCTGTGGGAACGTTAACACACGTTCCACGAGTAATGAGCAAGTGAGCTAGAAGTGAGAAGCTAGTAGTGAGGTGTGTGAAGATTAACTAATGGAACTGGCTGTGCCAGACACCACAATGCTCTTTTCAAAGTATTTATGACACACAACTTGACTTTATGTAACTTAACGCATCCAATGTAGCCCCACGGAAAACAGTCCTTCTACTTCATGGCTTCTGATATTAAAACACATACTGAAAAATGCTACAGTAAGAGCTGACAGAGAGAGAGAGAGAGAGAGAGAGAGAGAGAGAGAGAGAGAGAGAGAGTAAGTACGTAAGTAGTGTAAGTGGATCTTATAACTATACACTAACTAACACTAATGAATGAGGCTGAAAAACACACCATGACAGCAGTACAATGTATACACTGGGGGCTAAACGTACCCACGATCTCGATGAGGTATGCGAGCACCACTCCATCTCTGAGGTCCTGTCGCAGGTCACTGACGGGCTTTATGCCGGGCTTCTTGCGCAGCTGTGCGTTCACCCAGGACACATATGTCGCCACTTGCGGCTGAAACAGATGTCAAGTTGGCACAGCACGGTTGATGGCTATCAATACAGCTATTCACAGTTATTACCGCTTTATACACATTGATATTGACCTCTGCTCACACAATGTGATCTCATCTCAGACAGTCCAAACTGCTCAAGCTATTTTAGGCAAGGCAAGCCAGTTTATTTGTATAGTGCATTCTATACATAAGCAACTCAATCCGCATCACAAAAAATCTCAGCAGCAATTTAATGTGCATCACAATAAAACCAAACCAAACAAAAAGTGTAGGGTCATCTTTCTCAAACTTAATGAAGCTTGTGAAGACTCTTCTTTTCCCTTTTCATCCTTATCAAAACAAAACTTACGTCATCAAAAATCATTCTGAGTTACACACATTTAGAACGCTTATGTATTCTGTTACTAAATGTCAATGTGAAGTACTCCTTGTCTTCACAAAAGCATGGCATACAACTTAAATTCAGCATGATTCAGATCTTCATATCAGTAAAACTAGGTAATTCTTTGGAATTCTATGAAAAGTAGAATATAGCTGACAACAGCAGTAGCAGCAAATGTACAAACAGATGTTCCAGCTCCTCTATCAGTTTTCGTTCTGACAAAAGCATTGTTTTGTTTTTGTTTGCACATGCCCGGGGCTATTTACTCATCATCATTAGTAATGATCTTTAAATCACTGCGCATACTTATCAGCTGACAATGTGCTGACAGTGCAAACAATTGGTTGATATCTCTGTCACACATGCACAAATTTGACTGTTATCTCTATCTCATAAATACACAAACACACACACAGACACACTATTTCAGCTGTTCTGTGACATACAGTGTGGTACACACAAACGGCACAGTTCCATTGCAGCCAGTTGGGCAGTCCTACTCCTCTGCTGTCCATGTCCCAGTGGCCGCCGCTTGGATGGCACCTTTTAAAGGAGCTTTGCCAATCAGCATCCCAGGGGCAACCCCTCCTGACAGGCCTAATCCACCCCTCTTTCACCCTCGCCAGGGCGTGCCCGCCGCCGTGGGCCGCTCTGGGCAAACAGAGATTACAGGGACTCTGCCTTTCACTGGACCGCCACAATGGCAGAGATCAGCGGCCGGCACCCACACTTCCTACTGCTGTGCAATGCTATTGTGCCTGTGGGCCTCACCGCGTCAGTTATGCCCTGTCCAGAGAGAGAGAGAGAGAGAGAGAGAGAGAGAGAGAGAGAGAGAGAGAGAGAGAGAGAGAAACAGACAGAGAGAGAGAGAGAGACAGACAGAGAGACAGAGATAGAGAGAGCCAGACAGATAGACCAGACAGAGAGAGATAAAGAAAGAGACAGGCAGACCGACATACAGACAGACAGGCAAACAGAGAGCAAGATGGGATAGGATGGGATGGGAACTAGAGAGTAGTGCAATCTGGGCTTTGTTCCCTTCTGACAGGTCTGAGGTGCAGCAGATGAGTGAAGACTCTGATGTGACTGGTCTGGTCTCCACAGCGATGCTCCATATAAAAGCCACAGCTACACCTAACTGACAAGCTACAGTTTAAGATGTAGGCCTACTTTATACATGAAAGCTAGTCATATTGTGCCAACTCATTTCACAAGTTTATGAGGAAGTGAACATGCATAGCATTCAACAGAGACGAGTATAAATACTGAAATAACTATAATAAGGCATGATGAAAGCTGACTATTAACAATTCCTAAGTGATTGTCTTCTCGTCTACAGTGGAGACTAGAGGTGCACCGAAAATGCGGCCGCAGAAAATATTCGGCCGAAAACGAAAAAAAAGACACTTTCGGTTTTCGGCCAAAAGCCAATTGAGTGGCCGAATCGGAGGCCGAATCGAAAATGAATTGAAAATGGGCATTAATTAAACTAATTTCAGTTCTACTCTAACATTTGAAGACTTCAAATACACATTTATTTTCTTTCAAAAACATGTCAAAACATTTATTGTAAACCGTAGATTTAACCAATATTTAAAAATTGTGAAAAACCTAACTTTTGATAACTTTTGACTGAATTATAATATTCGGTTTCGGAATTTGGCCAAGTGATTAATTATTAATCGTTTCGGTTTCGGCCTCACATTTTCATTTCGGTGCACCTCTAGTGGAGACGTACAAGCTGACTGACCCAGCTCCAGACTGTGACCAGTTTCCTCGAGCCACTGCCCTGCCTTAACCAATCGAGGAGAGCTTTGACAACCATTAAACAACCCCAATCAAATCAATTAAGCTCTAAAAATGGCTCTACAAAGCCCACGTTCTATCGCTGTGACTATTTGTTTTCCCCCAAGCATAAAGATGGTGGTTACCATCAAACTGCTAAAACAATTTTGGCCAGGGGCTCCATTCTGTGCGGTCTGAGGTATATCTGTCACATTTGAACTCACGGAGCCTCAGAATGCTTGCAGCCCCTCACCCCCAGGCTCTCACTCTCACACACATACACACACGCACGCACTTCCCCCCTCTCCCCGAGGGATGGCCCCAACACTGGTCCTATTCAGCCCGAGGACTATATGGCTACGCCGCTGGCCTAGTTGTTGGCCCCTGTGGGAAGGTCGGCGGGCCTGGTGCTGTGCTGTGCTCTGCGAGCTGGAATGAATGGGCAGGCAGGAACTGTCTGTTCCCACGGCGACCCCTCGTCTGCCAATCACACGCCCGCACACTCGCTCACTCATTCATTCATCCATGTGCTTATGCTGCTTGCTGCTGCTGTACTCTCTTGCCGTACGTGCATTACAAGGGTATTGTCTCAGCACACAAACAAGCACAACCTACAGTACATTCAGCCAGCCAGTGCACTCTTCAGGTTTAAAGCGTTGGCTCAGCAAGTAGAGTCTGCACAGTCTGCTAAAAAATCCCGTAGGATGCTGCTGCACACCATACTCCGAGTGTGCAGGCCTTTCATGTTACTGTTATAATAACAAATCTCTTCACTGTGCCTGGGTGCAGACTTTTGATGAAGCATGAAAACCAAGGCATGTGTGACTACATGTGCATTACATTATATTTCCTTAGCTGTTGCTGTTATCAAAAACAAACAGTTTATTTTACCACAGGGTTTTGGTTACACAGGACAAGTGTGGAGTTTGGTGCCTGTCTCAAGGGCAGTTCAGCCATGGATGAAGGTGCAGCGACATGACACATTTCTCCCATTGATAACGGTGGGATTCAAACCTGCAACCCTCTGGTAACAAACCTGACTCCGCGACCATTATGCAACAGCTGCTACAAATAAACCAACTAGCAACAGCTGTACAGCAGCTCCACAGCTACAACCACTATCAGTCACAGCTGTCACTGATAACTAATAGCTAGTTCCACTTTCATGCAATTCCACTGAGTAGTAGAGCACCATACGCATTAGATTACATTTTTTAAGTAGAGTATAATTAACTTATTGTCAAATACAGACAGCTGGGCACCACTTTGCTGGGAAACATTGTTAGTAACAACTCAGTTACCACCAGTATTACTCGATTAAGCGCCACCACAACCACATTATGGCAGGCTGCTGTCACTCTCTGGGACGTTCAGTGTTACATTTATGACAAAAGTGTGTGTGTGTGTGTGTGTGTGTGTGTGTGTGTGTGTGTGTGTGTGTGTGTGTGTGTGTGTGTCGACAGTAGTGTTTTGCAATTAGGTTAAAATGAAGCAATCGTCCAGTCAGATCCTCACACAAGAGAATTTGTGCAAACTGGCTATACATCCGCTCCACAAATCCCACTAACTCTTCTTACCTACATTCACCTTAATTGTCGAATTGGTCTATCCTATTTTCCACTGAGTAGTTATTCAACACCACATCGATACTGTACAATGTGAACACGTTACAGTTTCCTGTCCAGAGCAACAACAGAAGCTTGGCAAGTTGCTTCACCGCTACAGAACAACAATAAAACATCCGCTGCAGTCTGAAGTAACGGCAACATTGTAACCGACGGCAACATTGTAACGACAGCATGTTGGCTAACTTGAAAAAAACTTATAAACAATTATCTGTTTACGTCATCTAGCGCGGACAAAGCGGGTTATGAATGACAAACCGTGCATCATACCTCACTGAAACCCTCCTGCAGAACCTCTAGCAGATTTCCCTTTGATAAGGATGCAATCATTCTTCTGCATTCACATTAGATCATTCGCGAGAGTAACAGAGACGGCGAACGGGCAACACTACCAGCCGGTTTAGTCATCGAGGTGTGCGGTGGTGAGGCACACAAAGAGAGGTGGAAGCAACACCTCAAGCCAACGGGATGACCATATGGGCAACCCCCGTTAGCTTGCTCGATGCGTGTAACTGGATACATACGAGGTGGACCAGGCGCGGATGGAAGTGACGCGCATGCGTCAAATGTAGTTACATCTCTCTGTTGTTATAGCTACAACTCAGCAGCACTCAAATCGCACCGGGAAGCTTAAATTATTATGTTGACACTTCGATCATATAATCCCCCCCCCTATTCAGTCAACATAACAAGCTGTTCCAAAGACTTGTTGAACAATTGATGTAGTGCACATTAACATTGAACACTGATTACTTTGGTCTCCATGAGTATCTGAGTGACTGATCTTGATAATATTCTACCAAGTCAGCTTGATCGGGGTAATGACCAATGACCAATATGAAAATGACGAGGAAGTAGACAGAAGTGGCTTGCTACTAAACGTGTGCTAAAGGATCGACGCACTGAGGAAGAAAAAAAAAAGCACCACATCCTCCCTACCCGGTGTCAGCTTCCTGCTTCAACCTCACACACACGCTGTGGTAGGGCTGTTTATAACACTGTCTCAACCAGGGGGTGTGGTAATATAGTGGTGAAAACATGAACTGGGTAAAGTACTTGGTGATCACTGTGTGTGTGTGTGTGTGTGTGTGTGTGTGTGTGTGTGTGTGTGTGTGTGTGTGTGTGTGTGTGTGTGTGTGTGTACCCGCGCGCGTGTGTGTGTGTGTGTGTGTGTGTGTGTGTGTGTGTGTGTGTGTGTGTGTGTGTGTGTGTGTGTGTGTGTGTGTGTGTGTGTGTGTGTGAAGAACTGCGCAAGGCAAACAACTTCTCTTCAATTCATTCTGGACGTGTTACATTAGACTGGTTTTCTCTAGCAAATGATCAGTGTGATACATTGGGGGGCGTCATCAATCATTCACCCAATACACCTGATCTGATATTAGTCATTGAACAGAATAAATCCATTATTCTGGTAGAAATTGGTTGTTGTTCTGACAGCTACATGGAGACGTGCTTTTCCTCCAAAATATTGAAATATCAACTATTGTGCGGTGCACTACACAACTGTGGCGACCCCTGTGAAATGATAACATTAATCTTTGGTAGTTTGGGCCATGTACATAAAATGTGTGCGTAGCTTACAGATCTGTGGACTCCCTAAACAGGCAAAAAGATTGACCAATTTTTGCTCAGTATCCAGCATAATTGGGACGCTCTTAGATTGGAGACGGAGGTGCCACATGTATCCTTAGGACACTCCGTGAGCAGTTTCTTTTAGTTTTGTGCTATGATAAACGTCTATCTGTCAATCCAAATAAAGAAGTTAACTGTGTGTGTGTGTGTGTGTGTGTGTGTGTGTGTGTGTGTGTGTGGGTAGAACAATAACAAGGATTAGTATAAAGGGCAATCAATGCACAGATTAAATATCAATGATGTAGCATGGTTTTGGGATGTTAAATGTATATTTGCTCCATAAACTGTCAAATGTTTTATAAAATACTTTTGACTTAGAAGAAGATAGCACTGAAACGCTAGTTATGTTGCACCAAAAGAGGAAAAAAAAAATCTTGAATGCCCGAATCATCTCTGGCCTAGAAGTGGACCAGCCTGAATAGTAATGCACTCTGATAATAGGTGGATAATAGTATAATGCACTGATATAATAGTAATGCACCCAGAGGAGGTGAATAAGCTCAATTTCTGAATTTTGACATGAGTTAACCCATGTTTCCTGGCTCTAGTGGTGGGGCGCTGAGCTGCTACGCCGGTGACCCTGGTTCGATTCTGGCCTGTGTCCTTTGCCGAACCTTCCCCATCTCGTTCTCCCCACTCGTTTCCTGTCCAATCTCTCACTGTCCTAATACCTATCATAAATAGACCAATATATAATATGCATGTCTCCTTGAGGCCTTACATTCCACTAGAACCCTGGTCTCAACACACATAAATATGTTACATCATTTTGCATTAAACTCAGGGAGTGCAGGAAGGCAATACATGAAGATAACATGGTGCCCATATGAAGAACAGAAAATGATTTGAGCAATGCCTGGGGGATCATGAGACTAATCAGGTTAAGAGGTAGCCTAGTTTAATCCAGGAGGACCTACTAATATGACTCACATACGTGTTATAGCACAATATGGGTTCCTTCCCAATAATGTTAAAATTATTAATAACATACACCTGTAGGACAATACACTGAAACACATTTTATTCACCATAACTCAATAAAATACATGCGGTTAAAATTAACCGATGAAAGGATAGTCATTGTTCACATTTCATAACTGCTATTGACAACATTCAATTAAGATGTTGAAATTACTTACCGAATCCTTTAATGAGGTCCTTGGTCCAATCGAGGCCATCTATTCGCGGTGTCTTCGGAGGCCTTTTCTTCAGAAGATGAATAATGTCATCGCCTGCTGGTCAATTTACGAGGTATGAAACACTAATTCATCCACACTTGCTCACTATTCAAGGTTGTGCTGTGCGGCGCACTTGATGTTTGGTCGATCAAAACACCACGTTTTGGAATGACTGATTACAAACAAATTTACAAGAACTAGCCAAACTTCGCTAACTTTCTACGCACGGATCATCCAGCAGTACGGTTTTGTCCCACTGCTACGCTAGCTTTTGTGATGAGGCTGCAAACGTGAGAATTCACAGCTGGGCTTAATTATACATGCACCACAAATCAATTGACAAATGCTCATCGTCCCACTTGCTGCTAGAACTGTATGCCTACCCATTACAGCACACTTTTTGCTAGCTGTAAAACGGTCGATCATGGAAAAGAAAGTTTCATTTGATTTGCAAGTTAGCCACCATGGTGTGTAGCCCACTGACATAGTGGGCAGATTAATATCATAAGTAGCTTAAAGATATCGACCTACAAAGATGAGTGAGGAAGCTAGTAGCAATATAGCTTACCTAATGATTTCTCTGACGAAAAACAGAATCGTTCGTAGACCTCAGAAGAACACAATAGTTGGAGCCTTTTCAATCTCAGGCCCACAGTGAAGGAAAGCAAGCACATGGTATTGTTACTTCGTAACCATAGCAACGGCTGTGAATTTGCACCATGCACTCCTCCATCAGAGCGCCCCTCTGCTCTCTGGCACTGCTGTGATTGAAGTGGGTGTTTTTGCAGCCCTTCCAAAATAAAAAGCTGTCTTTACTGAAATCAGTGGCTATTTTAAGCTATGTTTTGGGGAGATAAAACAAAGCCGAATGATAGCTCAGAACCTGAGGAAAACAAAGTTTATTTATGTATTTATGTGCTAGATTCAGTAAAATGTTGCTGAGTTTTTTGTCTTCAAGAATTGTCTTCTTTGATTCTAGAATTTTGGTTGGTCTTGGTCTGTGGACAGAAAGGACACGCCTGGCTGCTGCCTAATAGGCCTACTTTTCCAAACATGAATATCATTTCCATGATTTCCCTGTTTAATAATGAACAGCAATGTGTACAAATAGCTTTATTCATTTTAATGTTGCTTTGTAGTTCTTCACTTCAAACTGTTTCGACAGGAGATAGATAATGATGCAGAGAGAGGGAGTAGCAGTCATGAAAACCAGCACAGAAAGAAAACAAAAACTTGCTATACTATAAATCAGATTTAAGTATGTTATATTCACTTTTATCATGTCCTGACTCTCAAACAGTTCATGGTTATCACAGTGGTTTTCAAAGTGGTGACTGGGACCCCTGGGGGGCCGCAAGGAGGTGCTGGGGGAGGCGCGGCAGGTTGACAGGAAAAGTGTTGCACAATTGAATAAACTGAATAACTAGCACGAAACAAAATAGACCAAACAAAAGCCAAACCATATCCCCATTAGTTAAAAGCCACATTATTGTGGGGAAACGGGTTGCACAGAAAAAAATGACAAAATGTGGGGGCTTGTCATAGTTAAGTTCTGGAGCCCCTGGGCTATCACATTGTGTAGTAGTAGGCCTATAGACGTATCGTATTGTAACCCCTGTATCGGGATGTGTATCATATCTTGAGATTGTTGCCAATACCCACCCCTAATTGCAATACTAGAGTAGGCCCTATAGGTTACCGTGTGATATGCCATGTGGAACCTACATTAGGCCTATATTTCTTAGCCTACTGTAACTTACTGTGGTAGGCCTATGCCCTGTAGTATTGTAGAGCTTTAACAAAAGACTTTTAGGGTTCTCCCAACAGATCATCCTTGCTTTAACAACTCACGCTGTTATAGTATAAACCTACAATAATGATGTATACTGTACTGCCCAACACAGTCAAAGTGCAGTAACTAGCCTACACATTTTGTCAAAATTGAATTTAGACTGAAAATGGTCTTCATTACATTTTTTCTCGTGACAAAGCCTTATGGTCCAAATGTGTCCCGTTTAGGGATATTGTTATGTCAAATTTGCAGTACAATATCCAACCTACCAAGACTTTGAAGGCCTTTTTTTTCTCAGTTTCAATGTTGGCATAGATACTGCACTATGCCTTTGAAGGGTGGTATAGCCTACTTTTCACCAAAGCATATATGTCGAAGGTTAGTTTGAAATTAAGGTCCTATCTGGGTATTATGTAGGGTATGTTTTGTTCTTGATTGAGACAATATTTACATTGGTATTATTATTCACCTTGCATAACTGAGTACAAGTCTCACCCTCACCCCTCCCCCTTACACACACACACACACACACACACACACACACACACACACACACACACACACACACACACACACACACACACACACACACACACACACACACACACACACACACACACACACACACACACACACACAGGATTATAAAATATAAATCTAGTAAATCCTCAAACTATAATGGCTCTCTCTGAGGTGCGAGTCCTTTTGCTGTGTGACTGGGCTTTTGGTTTCTGGAGGGCCCCTGGGGGGATGAGAATATCCGCGGGCTGTGTGGACAATGGAGGAGCCATGGTGTGTTGTGGTGGTGGCTGTGACGATGGGTGTGCGCCTGCACCGTTGAAGTCTATTGTGGCATATTCAGTGCTGCCGACTGGAGGTGGTCTCTGGCGCTCTCTGCTGGCCATTTGACTGGACTGCACCACTTGAATCTCAGCATAGTGTATGTTGTTGTCCTCCTCAGGCCTGCGTTTCTTGTTCACCTTGGCATACAAAGGCTCCTCTGGGACTGTGTCGTACAGATGCGCTTCTGCTGTCTGTGGAACGATGTTTTTGTTGTTGTAAACTCAAAATTGGCACTGATATGCAATGAACTAACTATATAGGAGGGTGTTTTTTAATTGTTTTGACAATAAGAATAGATGTTGTGCCTACCTGCTGAGGTGGAGGTGGTCTCTCTGATCAGACACAAAAGTAAAGTTAATCACTAACAGTGTATCTGACAGTTGTTCCATTTTGTTAAACACGGACGGTTTGAAAGCATGGATCAGTGAATGTTTTCATGAAGGCACACAGACATTCAGGTTCAATCAGGTTCAACACAGACATTCAAGGTGCAAATTTAACTCTCTTGCAGAGGTGGAAGAAGTACTGAAGTTCTGTACTTAAGTAAAACTAAAAGTACCCTGCGAAAAAGTTACTCAAGTGAAAGTCAAAGTTGTACACCAAAAATGTACTGAAGTAAAAGTCATAAGTACTAACTTTTAAATTTACTTTTTGAGTACAAGTATGTCTGACTACTTGATCCAATTGGAAAAAGTTTCGGCAACGATTTTCGGTTCTATTTTAACATGACTATGGAGTCCTGTTTATGTTTTTTAAAGTATCTTTTTTGATTGAGTTTGAAAGAGGGGCTTGGTCCCAACTCCCTGCCCGCAGCTGAGGCTACTCAAATATCCACGAAACACAACAGGAAATCCGAGGATAAATGTAACTAGTAACAAAGTCTTCTTCTAGAAATGTAAGGAGTAGAAAGTACAAGTAATTGTCAAAAAATGTAACTGAGTAAAAGTAAAAGTCTGCATTTTTATTTTTACTCAAGAAAGTACAAATTCCAGAGAAAAACTACTTAAGTAAGTTACAGTAACGAAGTAAAAATACTTAGTTACGTTCCACCTCTGCTCTCTTGACCTATTTTTGGAATTATATTACCATTATTAACACTATTATTAGCATGCAATAAAACCTGGACTGCATGTACACTCTAAAACTAAAAGGCGTCATTTCATGCAAATTCTGATAAACTTCCATAGGTAGGCCTACAATAGAATTACTGCCCAGTTAAATAGGAGGAAGTGAGATGAATACTTGACACTTAAAATTAGCCTATACCTGAATAGGGGTCAATTTCTAACTAGCCTATTTCCTCATTTTATCTGAAAAAATGTCACATTACCTTTCCTCTTTTTAGTCCGCATCTTAAGCTTCTTTGTATCAATACCCCACCTACAATACATAAAAGAAATCAAAGAAATCATCTCCAGACAACCTTTTTGTAAAGATCACGCCAGGCCAGCTTGACCATTTGATTCAATTATACAACCACTTTCTTTATAATATTAAACAAGGCATGTGATTATACTATGCTACACAAAGGCCACAACATGGTATATCAAACAAAAGTTTTTTTGTTAGTCTATTATTATTTTGTTTGGACAGGAGAGAGGACCCCTTAGCATCAACAGCAGTTTGTTAAAAATGTAGGCTCCTAGGCTGGGATGGCTATGACAACCAGGGCTGTAGGCCTATAGAGTAGTAGGCCAGCTCGTATATACTCTTACATTAGCAGAATGAGATTACAAAACTAACACCATGCAATAACATACCACTAGTGCTGCATCTGTCTCAGAGTAGCCTACTTCTAGCCTATATAACTCTGATGAAAACATTGCAGTTTGGTTATTCTATGACTAGACAAGAAAGCAAATGAGTGTGTTTTGTAGGCCAGGCCTACTGTGTGCCTGGTAGAGACCGATTTGGACTCACTGATTCATTTGCGTTTGACTTCAGAGTGCATGTTGTTGTCAGGGTATCCGCTCACAAATAGCGAATCTGTGTCTTGTGAAATGAGCGTGCATTTCAAGAGCACTCTGCTATTTGACGTAGCATTAAATTCACAGTAGTTGAAGTGCAAATACTTACTTTTCGACGGTTGTCGTGAAACTATTCCCCATGTTTGACTGCTTGGCAGACTGTATGAGCTACATATCAAACACGTTGTTGGTAGGGTATATTTCCTTGTTTCGAGGTTACTCCGTCCGGACGCACAGGTGAATAGCGGGTTGTAACAGTCCACCTTTGTACCCAGACGACAAACACTGACCACGCCCCCTAAAGGTGACAGATTACACGTTTCTTGGTCGATGAATGGTTGATATAAAGCCAAACTTCAGTGTTGCTCAATGAATTTGATATTATTTGGTCAGTTTTGAGATTGATTAGTTGAATTTACTGTAGTCACTGCTGGGTTAACCCTTTCATGCAGACACCATGAAAAAAATGTGCAAGATTTTTTATATATTGATTTTCTCACTCATAATGGAGCTAATATGAAGAATCTTTTGGAATTTTTCAAAAATCTCTTTTGATGTGGAAGTTATTTTACTGTCCACATATGTGGACACTGCGCATCAAAGGAGTGAAAAGTTATATAGGCCTATACTGTATTTCAAGTTCAAATTAAGCTGTTTTATTCATTTTTATGGTGTTTTATGCTATATAACAACACAATATAACACTTTAACACCATATATCACTGTAATTAACCAACAACAAAAACATATATATAAAAATAGCATTGTTTATATAGGCGGTCATAGAAAAATATGTGGGAAATTCTTATTGCATGCAAGAAGACAGCCAATGCTGGTGAACAAAAAGCTCAGTTTGATTCAGCATGTACTCTAGCTCAATCTTACATCATTTATGTTGTCCCTGTATAAAAGGTAATGTGAAATTTGCCTCCAGACACATGCGTTCTGTAGTCATTCATCAGCATTTTCAAGTATTTTCTGTAAAAAAATAGTGTTAAATAGACCCCCTATTATAAATGTAAGTTAATTTACTTACTTTCCATGTTACCTTGTGTCATATTACAACATTATATGACACTTATGCATTATACATTACACTATTTAAGGAACAAAGATGAAACAAAGAGAAAAAAAACTGTCAATTTAGCAATATTTACATACACAGCTATGGCAAGATTTGTGGGGAAACCTTGTTGTATGTGGAAAAAACCTTAAATTCTGATGAAGACACATCTGTATTTGATTCAGCATGGATTCTAGCTCAATCCTACATCATTTATGTTGTCCCTATATGAAAGGTAATATGAAATTTGCCTCCAGACACATGCGTTTTGTAGTCATTCATCAGCATGTTCAAGTATTTTCTGTGAAAAAATTGTGTTAAATAGACCTCCTATTATAAATGCAAGTTATTTTACTTACTTTCCATGTTACTATATGTAATATTACAACATTATATGACACTTACACATTATATATTACAGTATTTAACGAACAAAGATGAAAAAAGAGAAAAAAAAACTGTCAATTTAGCAATATTTACATACACAGCTATGGCAAGATTTGTGGGGAAACCTTGTTGCATGTGGAAAAAAAACTTCAATTCTGATGAAGACAGATCTGTATTTGATTCAGCATGTATTCTAGCTCATTCCTACATCATTTGTGTCATTTTGTGGTGAAAGAAACTCGAAATATGCCTATAGACACGTGCGTGAAACACTAATTTTAGGTAGTTTTTCTTGAATTTATTAAATTAAAAGTGTTAAAATGTGTTAAATATGTTAAAAATAATTTATTTTCACACTATAATCATTATAAATGCTCATAACATTAAGTATTTGCCCAAAATGAGCAGAATATTCTCACGGTAATCATAAATAATATGTTTATCATTAGACTCCCTTGATGCGCAACGTCCACATACGTGGACAGTAGCTTTATATTGTATAAAAACCTACCTTTATTGTAAATTTGGATTTTAACAACATAGACTTCTCAAGTGAACTGTACTAAACATCATAATATTTTTTAAAACCTGAAATTGCCCTTTGGTGTGGTTGATTTTCAGATATAAACATGCTTGTTATGGTCATAATTCACATCGGTGGATTTCTTAGATTGATGATGTCATCAAACACTTAATATTTAGTGCAAAAAGTTATAACTGCTGTTAAAGTATTGTAATGAACCTCATGGTACTTCCCATATACAATTTGGAAAAAAATAACCACTATTTACCTATCTAAAGTGGGGTTAGAATTACTGTCCACGTATGTGGACACCGTGCATGAAAGGGTTAAGTTGGGTAGGGTTTCACATCCCTGCTGAAAGTCACCAGCCAGGTGTCAGACATCTGTTTCTGTTCCTGTTTATGCTGCCATACAATGAACTCACTCATGCAGTATATGTTACTTGCACTATTTCTTCTTTTTGCTGTTCTTCTTAAAAAATAAATAATTTGCGCAGTGCTCTTTTTGAGTAGGTTGATGAGGAGTTGATAGGTCTGGCTGATTTCACAGAGTGACATAACTAAAATGTAAAATAAATAGCAGACATTTTAATGAAACATCTCACATACACTTACAACTTGTATTTCAAATGTAAAAAAAGAGCCTGACTATGTGACATGATCTTCTTGGAAAAGAAAAATATGCTATGGTTATCAGTCTGACTGCATCATGACAGTTTGAAAATTGTTTTCTGTCTTCAGGTTGCCATTTCTTTGTCTTTACATTCATTATGGTGAACACAAACAAAAAACAAACAAACAAACAAAAAACATTTGAATTATAAAGTACTTTCACTTTTCAGAAATTTCACTTTGACCTGATATACACCTAAAAGAAACATGCATGTAAATATGCACTGTGACTATTGAAGCAGATCATGATATTCTCCATAGGATTGCATTCAAATCTCACACCAATCTATTTAAGCCAGGTGCACACTCAAAATGTAAAAGTTCAATGCAAAGAAAGGTTGAAACGCACACTGATGACCTCCCTTTTAATCCCTTTTCATTTCGAGACGATTCGAGCCAACACAGCCCCTTCTCTACCGGATTTTAATCTGGGGTGTACTCACTTTTGTGAGTACATGTTCAAACATTAAACATTAACATTAACATCAAACATTTTTTTCAGAGTGAACAAGAAATGTAACCAGTTAAATATGTTGTTAAAAGGTCACTAATCATTGTGTCAAAGTGACATTTCTGTAATGCTTTCCTATGAAAAGATATACTCACAAATCTGCAAAAACTGTGAGGGGTGTACTCACTTTCGTGATATACAGTATATCACGAAAGTGAATACACCCCTCACAGTTTTGCAGATGTTTGAGTATATCTTTTCATAGGAAAGCATTACAGAAATGTAACTTTGACACAATGATTATTGACCTTTTAACAACATATTTAACCGCTTAAATTTCTTGTTCACTCAGAAAAAAACAAAATACAGCCATTAATGTTTGAACATGTACTCACAAAAGTGAGTACACCCCAGACTAAAATCCGGTAGAGAAGGGGCTATGTTGGCTCGAATCGTCTCGAAATGAAAAGGGATGACAAGGGAGGTCATCAGTGTGCGTTTCAACCTTTCTTTGCATTGAACTTTTAAATTTGAGTCTGCATCTGGCTTAAATAGATTGGTGTGAGATTTGAATGCAATCCTATGGAGAATATCATGATCTGCTTCAGTAGTCACAGTGCACGTTGACATGCATGTTTCTTTTAGGTGTATTTCAGATTGCCAATGTTGACAGCATTCATGCATCCCCAAACCATGTCAGTCCCACTACCATGCTTGGCTTATGAGAGGATACACCTTTTTTGTAAAACTCACTTGTTTACCACCACACATGCTTGACACCATCTAAAGCAAATTTGTTTATCTTGGTCTCTTCAGATCACACGACATGGTTCCAGTGATCCATATCCTTGGTCTGTTCATCTCTCTTGAGACCAAGATAAACAAATTTGCTTTAGATGGTGTCAAGCATGTGTGGTGGTAAACAAGTGAGTTTTACAAAAAAGGTGTATCCTCTCATAAGCCAAGCATGGTAGTGGGACTGACATGGTTTGGGGATGCATGAATGCTGTCAACATTGGCAATCTGAAATACACCTAAAAGAAACATACTTGTCAACATGCACTGTGACTACTGAAGCAGATCATGATATTCTCCATAGGATTGCATTCAAATCTCACACCAATCTATTTAAGCCAGATGCAGACTCAAAATTTAAAAGTTCAATGCAAAGAAAGGTTGAAACGCACACTGATGACCTCCCTTGTCATCCCTTTTCAATTCGATTCATTTCGAGACGATTCGAGCCAACATAGCCCCTTCTCTACCGGATTTTAATCTGGGGTGTACTCACTTTTGTGAGTACATGTTCAAACATTAATGGCTGTATTTTGTTTTTTTCTGAGTGAACAAGAAATTTAAGCGGTTAAATATGTTGTTAAAAGGTCACTAATCATTGTGTCAAAGTGAAATTTCTGTAATGCTTTCCTATGAAAAGATATACTCACAAATCTGCAAAAACTGTGAGGGGTGTACTCACTTTCGTGATATACTGTAATACTAATCAGTCACTGGTCTATATTTTATACCAAACTTTTTTTGTTCAATTGTCGTACAAGTAAAAACAACTTGAAGTACTCTTAGGAACTCTTGGCTCCCTTTCTGTCCGTTTTAATCTTGAGTTCGTTGACCACAGGTTCGATGCCGGCCGTTTTCCTGGGCGCCTCGACGCAGAGCACCCCGTCGTGTGAGATGGACACCTGGACGAGCAGCGGGTCCACCCCCATAGGTAAGATGTACGTGCGCGTGAACTCCCTGCTCACGAAGCCGTGCTGGTCGACGCGCTGTGAGTGGCGCCCGCTGACCTCCAGCAGGTTGTCCACGGTGCGCACGCTCAGCTCGTCCGGCGTGAACTGGCAGACGTCCAGGAGCACGCGGTACCAGTCCTCCTCGCAGCTCACCTGTGAGTAGCCGCGCTCCAGTTGCTTGTTGATGCGCGGCCGGATGTAGTAGCCGTGGTACAGCACGGGAGCCAGCAGGTCCTGAGGACTTAGGGCTGTGAGAGAGAAACAGGGACATATTTTAACTGTTTTTAAGCTGTTAAAAACTAATGACATGAAAAGAGTCAGAACTGAACTGAGGCGGAAAAAAAAGACCAGGGTATTTTTGTGCCGACCCCTCTAAATTGTGGGCCAGTGTCAACATGGGGAAAAAATGATAGCATTAGCACCTGATGACTGTTAGCCCACCGGGAAATTTCCTGCCTGCCAGATTACCAGTCCAAGACTGAAGCGGGCCTGACCTGGGACCAACACAAGGCCCAGGCACTTTTGTGCGGGCTCATATTAATTGTGGGCCTGTCTTTGAGGGGGAAAAAATGCTAAACATGTCGGCCTACCATGAAATTCCCTGCTTGCCAGATTACTAGTCCAGGCCTGAAAACGGTTAACGCGGATAAGTGAGTTAATTTTGATAGGGTGAGGATTAAGGTTATTGTTAGAGAGGGTAAGAGAATGAATGGCTTGACCATCGACAGGACTCACTGCTTTTGCAATGGAACACTAATCGGCATCTGACATTAGAGTAGAGTAGCGTTAAGCAGTGCTGGTACTGCAATGGAAAACCCCCATTAGTGGAGCGAATTGAACTTTTAAAAGGCCTCAGTAGTCAGTCACACAGTAGCATAGTCACATCACTGTTTACACATTTGCCTACTCACCCCAACAAAAACTTTAAATAGAAACCTCTCGCTGCCAACAGTCATAGGAGATGAGATGAACATGAATGTTCAATTTACAAGTAACACAAGCAGAGGGTGTCAGCCTCCATTTACAATGCAGCTATTTTAATTTCATTGGGTGTATAAAAGAGGGGTGAGCAGTGATATAGACATCCAATCATGTGCTCTTCAGTCTGATGCTAGGTATAATGCAAAGTGCTAAGCCACATAGAGGTGAGAGTTTTGATACAGTAGGTCTGGTTTGTATCACCTGGCAACAGTTTATTTTTAAGCGGTTGCCGTGGCTTCTGTCATGCGTGGCACGCTAAATATAAGCTGGGCCAGGTGGCTAGCATTTCTCTAATATGATGAGACGTCAAGGATATTGCAGACCTCTCTGCAACCCCCTGTTATTGTAATGTAATATCAAGTATCATCACAGTTGTCTGCTGTGTCACTACAGTGATACAGTCAGATGTCTCTTCAGAGACTGGAAGTGCTTAACACCAACCATAATACACCAGCCATACAACTTACAGTAACACCACCCTGAGAACCTTTCAAAAAGATAACATGCTCAAACCTCAGATCATAGAGAGAGTAGGGTTGTAGAGTGGGTTGCAGAAAATGGGACAATACTTATGTGCATTTAAACAATTTACAGAACAGACACTACTGTGTATTGACAGCTACATGCACAGCTCATGTCAGATGTGTGGCTGTGTGGGATGTCCTGTAAACATTTATGTTCGTATGCATTGCAACTATTTCCAGAAAAGTCGTCCAGTTTATAGTGTTTTGACAGCTCCGTACACTAACTCACGCGTGCGTCCCATGGCAGACGTCGGGTCTTACCTTCGGCGAAATTTTGATCATAGAGCCGGCTCGGGTTGCTCATCTCGTACTCCATGCTCATTGGGTAGGCATGTGGGACGGTGCGCTCTGCCATGGTGGTGCCTGCCTGGCTACTCGGTGGTATACCTTGTGTGAAGATCAAAAGTTTCCAAAGCCGTAGTCCCAATGTCACCCCAGGAGAGTCTAGCACAGTGGAAGACGGGCACAGTGACAGATAAAGTAGTGAAGGATGGTGAAGGAGACTCTGCACTGCTCAGACAGTTAAGTCTGAACGTCTGAACAAGTACTGTAGGGTGATAAACCTGGCTAGAAATAGCCGGGGGCTGAGTGACTCTCCTGAGTGGTGACTGGGGAATGGAGGAAGGGGGGGTGATTGTAGGATAATAATAAATCAAAGTTATACCTTTGTCATATTCAGAATGCCAATGACCAAGTTGTGCTGCGTTTGCAACCTGAGTAGTAGTACCTGTAGTTGTAATCTTGGAATGGTTTCATATTTTTCTTGTCAGTCAATAGAGTGGGGATCTATAGGCCTACTGCTCTACAAAGGCTGTAACTATATTTTGTCAAAATTGAGTTAAGATTGAAAATGGCCTTCATTACACCTTCTTTATCTGCTGACAAAGCCTTATGGGCCAGATGTGTCCCGTTGTAGAGATATTGCTGTGTCAATTTTGCAGTCACTACAATTCAACAAAGACACTTTTGTCTTTTGCTTTACCTGAAGAAAGTCGGATGACCAAAACGTTGTATTAAAGTTTGTTGGTGGAATGGACAGTGTGCGGGATTTCTTTGCACTTTGCAGTAATTACAATATCATTGACAATAAAGTTTTATCTTATCTTATCTCATCTTATCTTATCTTAGTTATCTTATCTTGCCAAGGATTCGAAGGCATTTTTCTCAGTTTCACTGTTACTGCGGCGTAGTTACTGCACTTTGCCTGTGTAAGACAGTATATGCAAAAGAGAACTCTTACAAGAGTTCATTTGTAAGCAACTGGACTAAATTCTGGATCTTCACATGCTAAAGAGCATGGTTGCATTTGTAGGTAAGGCTATTTCTTTCTGGAGGTTAAGGATGGAAAAAGCCTGATTAGTTTACTTGGCTCTCATACACTTGATGAGCGAGGATCTTCACAGAAATCATACCACACAGCAGCACAATCTAATGAGAAATGAATATGCCCTTATGTATAGTGTTGATTTATATAGTGGTTGTGCTGATTTATGTCTTTTAGTTGACAGATAATATCATCTGAGTCACCACATGCACGAGTGTGTCGTCATGTCAACAGCAAACATACCAGATCTATTGTATGGATGGCATATTTAAATCAACCATGCGATGTGCGTCACGGTACACAGGCCGCGGAGGGGAAATGCACATCCAATATATAGGAACTCATTACAACGAACATGCCAAAAGCGAAATAAACACTGGCATATTATCATATTATTATTTCTGCTTTTGAAGAGGGCAGGATGTTCTGGCTGCCGGGTGCCAGATGAGTGTGCATTCCACACGGTCCTCACATAATCCTCCCGGGCGTGCCCATTGGGCACCGTCGACAAGCCCTCCCCGAGAGGCCAGCAGAGCCCGACCAATGCCACAGTGCCACCGAAGAGCCCATGCCCAAATTTGCACTGGCACATTAGTGTCAAGGCATTCTAATCCAGCCTGGCAACATCATGGGCCCATGAGGATGAGTCAGAGGGATATGGGCATACGCCAAGGGGTCGGAGGTGACAGCCAGAGGGCTTTCTCCACCAACCCCGGCAGAGAGCATGCCAGTGGTGTGACCAGGGTCGCTGACAGCTTCTGCTGGGCCCAGGACAAAGTCATCTGAAAGGGACCCCTATCCAATACATACAATGTAATGGAAACCCAATTTTGGGCTACCTCTCTCTTCCTGGGCCCTGGACAAATGACCCCTTTGCCCAGTGGTGTGACCCGGGGAGGGGGTGGGAAGCACATCAGCAAGATTGAAAAGCTTGCATGTTAAGCCAGGTAGCACGTGTGTGAATGCAATCAGCTTCATCAGTTTTAATAACTGCTCTTTGAAGGGGAGCGTATGTGTGTGGTTGGGAGGGGAGGGATGAAATGAAGTGAGGGAGAGAGAAAGAGAGAGGGGGGAGTGGGAGATGGAATGAGAGAGAAAAAGCAACAGAGCGAGAGAGAGAGAGCAAGGGGGGGCCAAAACAGTTTACATCATTGTTCCAGAACCGTCGTCTCCCCGCTGGCTGGTACTAGCAGCACCAGAGTATATAAGCAAGCAAGTGGCAGACATAAAACAGCTTCCGAGTCGAGTGCAGAACTCTGCGAGTGAGATTCTAGAGAGAGCAATGGACGTGACTATCCAACAGCCCTGGAACCGCCGCTTCGGCCCGTTCTCTTTCCCCAGCCAAATCTGCGACCAACACTTCGGACAGCCCATCCCTGAGAGCAACATGCTGCCTCCGTACGCCTCCCTGTACTACCCCCGGCTCTCCTTCCCCCGTTGGCCCAGCTGGGTGGAGACTGGACTCTCTGAGGTGAGTCACTTGAGGCTTGAATTTTGGGCACAATCCCTGGTGCTGAACACAAAACAGTGATGTTTTCTTAAAAGAAGTTTGCACACTCTTCACTTTAGGATTACTATGTCCTTATTATGTCCCAATCTTAAGGAGTGTGCAAACTTGAAAAAAGAAAAATAAACTTGCTGAGGGTAGAGTCTGTCATAGTCTGAACCCAGACTTAGGCAAAACTCGAGGCAAAGATGTGATGATCAACTCTCAAGTGGCTTCTCGGATGTTTTAGTATCATGTGTCATTGTTTACACATCATGAATGCCTTTGTCAGCTGTTTGTGATCTTGTTTACTTTATACGCATACGTAGTGTGAGAAGTGAGTTACTAACTATGTATAAAGGTATGAGGAAGATGAATCACTTACTTGTATTACTAGTGCTGGTTAATGATTAATTACTGACATTCCCTGAACATGACACACTCTCACATGGACTTTCCATGTTGTCATTCTGCGCGATGATTGAGGTGGCTATTTAAACATCATTTTTAAGCCCGCCAAACACATGGGCATTGTTCGGCCACATACCCAAAACAATGATGACACTTGTCACTATTTAAAGCTTGTCAGCAAGAGACGGCTTTGCTTTGGATATATCCCCCCTGTAGCATATGGCACAGACAGTCTGTTTTTGTGCAGGACTTATGCATGCACACATGTAAGGCCTGTGTATTTCTACTAACACAGCTAATGTGTATACAACAGCAGAGCCAATATATGTTGCACATATTCCACATGTAAAAGTAAAAGTGCACGCAAAGGAGTGGCAGTCCGCATGCTTCAGGTATTTGCTTATCCTTTGAGGGAAGAAAAGCATTGGCCTGTGGCACCCTTCTGCTAGCTACTCATCAAGTACCTTATCAAGGGCTTCATTCATCACCGCTGACCTTTCTCTACAGTAGTGTGTTGAAGTGACAATCCTGAAAAAAGAGGTGTGGCACTCCAGACGAAATACTCCAGCGCCACTAGAGGGCATTGCACGGGATGTTATTATTCTCTCCCCTCAGTTTGGCTTTACTTTAACCAGGGACGTGTTTCAGAATGCAGTTTCTTTTCTTTCTTTCTTTCTTTCTTTCTTTCTTTCTTTCTTTCTTTCTTTCTTTCTTTCTTTCTTCCTTCCTTTCTTTCTTTCTTTCTTTCTTTCTTTCTTTCTTTCCTTTATGAAGATGTTTTTGGGCTTTTACACCTTTATTATTTAGACATGACAGTAAGAGAGAGATGGGGGATGATCAGGATATGACCTCAGGTCTGAGTCAGGATATCGGGTTCCTCAGTAATGATATGACTCTGTTAGCCCACTAAGCCATGGCGCCCTCTAGAGTTGGTTTCTTACCTAGGTAATACTGTATGAACTCTGACTTAACAAGTGGGAACTAGTAATACAAGAGGCCTGTGTCTTTGTTTTGATGGAAGTATAAACCTGCAAGTCTCCTTGAGATTTGCAAACCCCTTAACTGAGCTGGATTAGTATAGCCAGTGAGAATACAGTAGAATCGTACAGTTTGTGGTATAACTAAACCCCCTTTTGGAATATATCCCAACAAATAGTTTTCCTCTACAGTTCACCTGCAGGTTCAATGATTCTCTGATATACAACCTCGTAATAGCACCTTTAAACTTGCATACTGCCATTGTAGTCTATGTGCCCTGGCTTTTCGAACTGTGTTGCAATCAATTACAAGGTAATTATTCACTGAAATTGATAAGCAAAACATTATCTAAAGATGAAACGATCCCATGTTGTTGCTTTCATGTAGCCTGTCTTTAATGTTGCCAGATGCGGATGGAGAAGGACCGTTTCACAGTCAGCCTGGATGTGAAGCACTTTTCCCCAGAAGAGCTGTCTGTCAGGGTTAACGGAGACTTCATCGAGATCCACGCCAAACATGAAGAAAAACAGGTGCCCTGCATTTATACTCTACACTTTGGGTGGGTGGATAATATTTTTTGAGTAGCAGTCAAAATAAGAATAACATTGCAAGTGAAAACCACTTTCTAACATAGCCCTTGGTGTTGGCAAAAACAGACATGATACGGTATACAAACAATTGACTTGATCTAGTCCGGCGGGGACATATTTAAGCCTAAACTACTTTTTTTTTCTAACATTGTCCTTGGTGCTGGTAACAAACAAAAGCACATGAGACACAAACATTTGACTTGATCTAAATAAGTCTAACAATGGTGGGGGTGGGAGGGGGAACCAAGCACAAGCACACTTAGATCATCTCAACCATTTATTAAGCATTTGTTCCATAAAAAAAGTATTTAATCTTTAACCCAACTTTTTTTCGTTTCCAAGCAATGTAATTATTACTGTGACAACATCTCATCACGTAGATGTAGCCATTTATGACATTTAATCTCCTGTGACTGACGACTTGTGTCTCTTGTCTCTAGGACGACCACGGTTTTGTGTCCCGCGAGTTCCAGAGGAAGTACAAGGTGCCAGCGGGAGTGGAGCAAGCCAACATCACCTCCTCCCTGTCCGGCGAGGGCGTCCTCACCGTCATCGCCCCACGCAAGCCCTCCGACGTGCCTGAACGCAGCATCCCCATCACCTGTGACGACAAGCCCGCCGACGGGCCAAAGTAGAGCCTCCAGCGCAGCACCTGGAAGCATGGAAGTGGAGTTCTCCCCTGTTCTGTTCTGTGGAGATGGGCTACTTAGTCGAGATAAGCTACCAATATGCTGTTAACATAGCCCCAAAACCAAAGGCACACACATCTTAGGGATACTACTGAGATGTGTTGTAATGGCTTGGTAGTTTGACTCGACGGGTAGTTCATGTCAACATGGCACCCCATCCCCCCCACCCCACCTCTCAGCTTTGCCACCGCTGTGCAACCTGTCACCTGTTCCCATCTTCCTGCCCTAACATGCTCCCCCACCCAGTTTTCTCATATACACACTTCCAGGTGCCTTAGACATTAGGTCTTTGCATCATATCCACCCTTGATATGATGTGAATGTGTCTTCTAAAATAACCTACCTGTTAGAAATGGTCAATGTGGAAAAGGCATCAGGAGGAAAAAGGTAGAGAGACATTTTTTGTCGTGATAAAAGGTCATAAGAGCTGAAAGATCGGAGTGAAGTCTAAGATCTGGAGACAGTGCCATCCATAGCTGTCATTGTAAAATGGCACCAAAACCGTATACAATTTAAATGTTGGGACAACTTTTCAGCATTGAAGACAGATTCCATTGAAAGGGTGTTAAAGAAGTGCAGAGATGAGAAACTGACTATTAATTAGCATCGGACCCTTTGTCTGTCACCACACAGACACACAGCTGTGGGATTATGTTTGTCTGTATGTGTGTTTGTTTATAGACATTAATGGATATTTTTGCATTAATGCCTATCAGTCTTTCTCTGGGTGAACACCCTCTGCAACACTGAGATATTTATTTATATATGTCAGACTTTCTACATTTTACTCGCTCTATTTTGATTCCTCAATTCCACCGTAATGTACCTTTATTTAATATTTCTATTTTTACACAAATTTAGGATTGTGGAAAAAAACAAACAAACATGGAATTGAAATTTCAACCTACTGTAGATTCTGAACCATTTCAAAATGTGATATATCGATTTTGCTTTTGCTTAACATTCCTATCTATTTGATATTAACCATTGCCTGGTATCCTGTGTAATCATCACATGCATAATAAAATCTCTCAAGTAAAAGAAAACAAATGGTGTGACAATGTATGATGTCATGAGTCGACAAACAAACTCACCACAAGTGTGTGTGTGTGTGTGTGTGTGTGTGTGTGTGTGTGTGTGTGTGTGTGTGTGTGTGTGTGTGTGTGTGTGTGTGTGTGTGTGTGTGTGTGTGTGTGTGTGTGTGTGTGTGTGTATGTTTTGACAGAGGGGATTACAGACCATTCCTCAAGCCTCTTATCTAAGCTGTAAGCAAATGCAGCTTGACTTGCAATAGACAAGCTAATTACAGTTTTTCTCGATTGGTTTGGCTAATTTCTTGAAACCGAGATGACATTTCTATAAATGTTGGGTCATTTAGCTAAACATTCTTACACTTCTGCACAACAGTTCAGATAACTAGCAAAATGTCATATATCTCCCAAAACAGCTCATTCTTGCATCAGCACTAAACCTTCTCCCACATAAATAGTCAGTACCATAAAAATGGCATACATCCTTCTCAATTGGTTTGGCTAATTTGCATTCATTTAGTCATTCTGTCAAAATAAACCGGATGGTTCAGCATATCACCATGGATCCTCATCACTTGCTCATATCACTCCAAAAACAGCTTACCCGTGTGTCGAAACTAAATTCCTTCCACAGAATGCCGTTTGAAAAAATGTCAAGAAATTAGCCAAATAACAGAGGAAACTGTAGTATACACGGTTGTAAAATTATTTTCTACAAACTAGTAAAGTTACAATACCATCTGGCCTGTTGAACACTGTCATGAATTTACGGTTTACAGTAAAGAAATTCTTAAAATATTATGTCCTTGACTGTTTTGACAATTGTGTAGACTACTTTGCATATGATGACTCACACAATGAAATCATGCTGACATGTTTTGGAGAGGGCAACCATTAGACTGAGAATTGTCTAATTCGTTTAGATAAGACAGGTCAATTTATTTGGAAAATGTGCTAAATGTATGCTCAATGTGTCAACTGTAGGGTACTTGTATATAGCCATCTGCCGAGATGTACTAAACATTTGAGACATGTACAAACCATTTGAAATTTGATGAAAGCAATGAAAAATGCCATTCTGTTGTGGGAAATTGTAAGTTGGTTTGGAGATTTGTCTGTGTTGTTTTGAGAGTGTCATCTCAGTTTTGAGAAATTAGCCAAACCAATCGAGAAAAACTGTATTAAGTACATGACAATAGGTGTTTTACACGGCCTGGCCACACGGCCTATTAAGATCGATGGGAAGCCAAATAAACCAAACAGGTGACAGCTGATAAAGACACTGAACAAACAAATGGCAGGAAAGCCTTCATTGTTCTCTTTCAGCACAGCAAAAAAAAAAGGGAGGGACAATTAGTGGCCACCAATGGAAACTTTCTCAGGGGAGAGAGAGCATGCCAAGGTCAAACAATGTGCCATAAACAGAGATGGTAGCACTCAGGGCAGCCGTCAGGGGGGGGACAAAGAGGTACATTGTCCCGGGCCCAGGAAGATGAGGGGCCCAGAATTGAATCACAGTTACATTGTATCTATATGAAGGGGGGCCCTTTCAAATGGCTTTGTCCTGGGCCCAGTCAAAGCTGTCAGTGACTCTGGTAGCATTGGATCCCCAAACAGACTGTAATTACACAGCCAGCCACACCCTCTGTTTGCTGTAATGCTGTGATAGCCAGCTCCCCCTTTTTTCCACTCGCATCAAAGTGGGAAGGGGAGGGGAAGATGCATGGGGTGTAGTAGCACCAAATTCTGGGCCTAGTGCACACGGCTCCAATGGATTCACCCATCTCCCCCAGCCAAGGGAGTCGTAACTGGGGGATAAAGTGGGACAATCACCAGGGCCCACCACACTGTATGAGTGGGGCCCACATGGAGTCAGATTATGTCGAGGTTGAGGTGAGTGAGGTGAGTGAGATTGCTGCTACACCCCTGCCCCCAAACCCAGATTATACAATATGATATTAATATATGTGGGAAGAAAGGATTCCCTGTCAGGCCCGCAATACAACGTGAAGCTCTGGTGATTCACTCTCACTTTGCTCTCTACTTCAACAATCCTGAAAAAGTGTTATAAAAAAGTAGTGGGGTGTTTTGTGTTTGAGGTGTTATGCTAAACAGAGAGTTAAACAGACTAATGCTTACAGCTTTTAATTTGAGCATTTGAAAAATAGAGAATAAAAGGGAAAAATTGACTTCGTAAATATTTACGCAAATGAATGATTCTTGATCTATACTGATTGAATTGTAGGCTACTGATCATCGTGGGTTGCTGTGATGTTCTCTTGGCGAGATGATGAGGGTTCATCACAGGATTCTCCAGCACATGTGTTGCACTCCCTCCGCTCAGCGGTGAAGTCCTGTCCGTAGCAGGACTTGGGGATAGCGTTCATGTGTGGGGGATTCAGCTCGGGCTGGTGGCCGGGGAAGCTCCTTGGCTCGCGCTGCTGGACTTTGGTAAAACAAACAGAGCACATGCATACCAGACCCATTACATTACCTACAAGTGAGTGAAGAACTGGTGATGGCTTTTGGCAATGGGAGACTCTCAGAGCAAAGAGGATCTAACTTACTTACCCATCCGAATGGCCTTTTCGTCTTTGTTGAAGCCGGTGCTATATGTTGTTTCATAGTAGTCAGAAACCTTTTGAAGGGGGAAATGTATAGATTTCAAGAATCTGCAAATATGGCACACTGAAGATACTGTAAACAAATACTCAGACACGGAAAATAAATATCTGTTCACTCAAGCAGGCCACACTCAGACAAATTTATTAGGCCCAATTGTCTATCTGTAGTCTGTCCAACAAACAACCTACATAAATAACATAAAGCATCAGAGCTCACCTGAGATAGTGGCTGGCGTCTTTTTGAAGTGTAACCAGTATCAAATCGCTTCTCACACCAGTTGCCAATCAAGGTGCCTGTGTGGTAGGCACTTTCACTGGTGGTGCAGCGCCATCCGAACTGCCTCAGCTTGGCGTCTTGAAACATGTCATGCCAAACCTCACTCTGGCCTGAGGCGCGGAGCATGTGGTGGAAGGGTGGCCCGTCCCGGTTCATCCCTGGACCATTCATGTTCAAAAGCTAGAAATCCCAATCAGATGTAGGCCTAAGGATGCTATTTGGCTTATTATGGATAGAAGAATTCCAAGAATTCCAAAAACCAAACCTACCTGCTTGCCTGTAAATGTATCCTTGGAAGAGTGACCTCTCTGTGGCAGTATTTTCTATGACTTGTGAAAGTCTATGCCGGTGTGTTCTACTTGTGATGTCATAAGGATGACCCGCTACTTTGTTGCAATGTATCCATGGAGACGTTTCCTTTTCTGTGTCATCGTGTAACGTGAGCCTCACGTTTGCCCTATGTTATAGAGGTGTTATGTAGAGACAATATTACGCTTTTAATAAAATGAAAATGAAGAATCAATACAGGAAAAAATAGCAGAACAACGAGGGTAACACAGTAGACTGCCCAAGCCTGACTGTGTATCAAGCCGGCTTGGAATCTTGTACGATGTGCGTGCCAAAAATACTTTGGCGCGCGCGGCGTGCAATGCAGTCCATTATGTGACGCAAAAGAAAACACAGACAATTCAAAGCAGCTTCGTTTAGTTTATTGTACACTAGAGGGGGTCGGCTCAAAGCTTGCCTATCCGGTGACTAATATAAAATAGACAAAAAAAAAGATATACAGCATGTCATAATGCAGCCCGCAGCTTGCTTCCCTTCGCGCGCTAAATCCATAGAACAGTGCGTACTGCGTAGCCAAAAAATCTCGGGGTTATCCATTGTAAATCGTGGTCTGGATTTCTATAACCGTTGTCAATAGCAGTAAAAATCCCATTTCTGTAAAGAAAAAAACATTGCATTAGACATAAACTCTTTAAAACGTAGACCACTGTGATGTACTGTGCATTTCAAGGCTGCGCTTTTGAAGTAAAAAAAAAAGTTTACTCACGGTAGTTTTGACCTCAACTTCCGCTGGCATCAGGGCGTGGGTCTCTTCAACGAGGTCGTTGGGGAAGTGACCAAGGCGCGCCTCCTGCTCCGAATAGTAGGACCCCTGGACCTGTAATTTGCAATTTGCAGCACAAGCTTCATTTACGGAATTTGGATGTGGAAAATAAACTTCTGATGAATTGCCTTCTCTGCTACCTACTAAACTGCAAACAAGCATTCACAGAACTCTGCTTGTGGTAGGACCTCATGAATAAAACATGGGATGCTGTATAAAGTCAAGCAATATACGACAGACTCTATACTGCAGTGCAGTACCATGAATGGAATAAGCTACAGTAGTTGCTATCCCCTCTATCCATCTAAAATAAAAATAGCTAGGATGTGAAGGTTAGTTCTGCCACTTACACTGCCTGCCCAGAAGAGAGTACCACGGTCCTTCAGCATGGCATAGACATACACCAGCTGGCCCTGGCGCAGGGGGATGAAGCGACAGTCCTGTGGGTAGTAATCCTGGCGGGCACGGGCAATCAGGATGGGATCTGGGCACAAGCACTTACAGTCAGTCTTTAGAGTTTTAAACAGAATTTTAAAAGTTTATAAATCAAAACATTTGTAATCAGAAATGACATCCTCATTTTGCCATGCAACATCAATTTATTTTGTAGTTCTTATTTTATGGTAATCATTCCACCATTTGCAGCCTATACACCATATTAATCATGGTTACTGTATGCACTGCATACTGTATGCTGACTTGTATGCACAGATACAGCACCAAAAGATTAGTTCTAACCAAATAGACCATCTCTAGCAGCACCCTGTGTGGTTGAAGTTGGCACTGTGGCCTTCAGTGTCTATTGTATCTCACTGTGTGCAACTGGCAAGCAAGAAAAGAGTACTCACGACTGCATTCACCATCGGCACACATCTTCATGTCGGAGAGAAAGGGCATCTCTCTCCCTGCCTGGGCGACCATAGGCAGCAACAGACCCCATAGCACCAGCAGCGACCAGCTGCACGCCCCGTACTTTTCCATCTTCTTCCCCGCTAAGTCTGTTGTGAGTGCTGAAGAGAGGGAAAGCCAGAGGAGGGACTTCATGAGGAGGTGGAGGTGGAGAGGGGGGTTTAAACCCCCCATCTCTTCTTAACACCTCACAGGTCTGACCTCTCTTCTGATATGTTGTGTTTACGTTGGCCATCATTGGAAGGCATTTCTTTCTGGATATTGATTGAATGGTTTTGAATGATGTGAATGAAAGGTGTGAATGAATTGATACAAAAATAGTTGGTATGCTTGCTGTTTAACTATTCTCTTCGGTATCATGAAATACTGTATGGTTTTACATTTGTGTTTATGAATTTCCAACTCCTAGAAAGAGAGATAGCTCTTAACGATTCACACTTTCTCAACCATAACTGTCCCCTTGTTAATTGCATGTTGACAAAGTAGGCCCCACCAGCTCAAAGCGTGCCTTTATTCAAGCAAGAGGAAAACTTGTTTAGCAGAAATGGTGAAGCGAGGCAGGCCGGCAGGCAGGGTAAAGGCAGGCACTTTTCACAGGCTCCTGTTTGTGTTGATTTGTCTGACCCTGGCTGCTCTCCCCCCACCTCCCCGACCCGACTCCTCAGACCTGGTTTTGCCCTACGGCAAACTAGGCAAGTGGCTAGGGCCCCACCAAATCTGCCTCCTGTGGTGGCCCTAATAGTCAGCCTCAATACCAGCAAAAATCGTTCAAAAATGGGCCCCATGTCAATATTTTGCCTGATGCCCCCAAATAAGGTAGGACTGTCACTACGACTCATCATGCACCCCCCTTCTTGGCCGGCACACTCAAACCACTGTGTGTGTAGTTAGGTAGACGGAGTCATTCCACAAGCTTGGCTGCACCCACAGACAGGGCTGACAAAACAAAGTGGTCTTTGTGGCAGCCAGGGATTCTGACTGTCCCAAAACGTATTTCCATGCATCACTCAAAGCTATAGCTAAAGATTTTTTCCCTCCTGTGTCTTTTTTGGTCAAACATCATTGTTATTATTTTGATAATTTTTGTAGGCCTGCACTCACCCCACCATGTTGACAGGAAGAGGAGTGCTACATTCCATAACACATACTGTAGTGAAACAGCTGGCTATAGTTTTTTTTCCAGGAGTGACATGTATGGGACATCAGGAATTGTTCCATAAGGCCAGTCCCAAAGGAACCACTTCCCATCCTTTGTATCTATGAGTTTTTGACGTTTTGAAGTGTTGTTTATGTTGCAACTCTGGTGGTGTGAAAAAAGTGTGTGAAATTCATCACCTGGGATTTGCCTTGAAGTTCACGTTGTGGTATTGTGGTGTTGATCCATCCATGACATTGGACAAAACTTGGATCTCTTTTAACCTGATAAAACACGGAGTTATACATTTGATCTTACCAGAATGGCAATGACCAAGTCGCAGTGCATTAATAAAGGCCCAGTGTTATGTCATAGTAGAGTAGTACTATAGTAATTAACCTTTCAATGACCATTACATTGTGCCTCCGATGGTACAGCGTGCATTATGGGGCTACGATCTTTCAGTTATCCTTGCTTTGTGAACAGTATAGTTTTTCAAGGCCTGGAAAATGAAACCGTTCATAAAGTAATGTTAGCAGGGCAGATGAGCCTCTTTAGTATATAAGCTATCTTTGACTCTCTTTGAGATTATGTCAACTGTGACCTGGTTCTTTGGAGAAAAAGAGAGGACAGACTCTGCACCTGAAAAACAGCATTCCTCCAGTGAGCCCACCATGGCTGACGCTCTCCAAGAAGAGATCTCCAAACCTGCATTTCTACCCTCTGTAAGTGCTGAGAAGAAATCTGGATTGTGAGTCTCTGACCCTCAAGCAAGCTCTGTAATGATAGCCATGCATTCAAATATTATGTTGTTTACCTTATCTTATTATTAAATAATACTGTCCATTCATATCATCCTGACTTTGTCACCTCTCTTTGTCACTAGACTGTGGCTGGTGACACTTGGTGACCTCTTCTGCCACCTTGTGCCAGCAATACAAACTTCATCAAAGGACAACGGTATGAAAACAAACCAACTTAAAGTGTAACATCTCATCATTTCTTTTCTGTTGTTACTGTGACTGCATTTTTTAATGTAACACTTCCAAAACTATATGTGACTGTTTTTTGGGTGTTTACGGATTTTTACATTTTAATTTTGGATGCAGGTACTGAGGACGTCTGAATCCGTGAAAGCCTACTTTCACCTGTGCGCTGTAATCTGTATGTAAATGGGAGGAAACACAGACAGCCATGACCAGGCATCCTTTTATGACCGCTGTAAAAAAAAAGAAAAGAAAAGAAAAGAAAACACAGAAAAGGCACTCCTGTCACCCTGTCCCTATCTGCCCCTCCCAACTATTCCCAAGTGATGTCATCAAACATGGGTGTGGTCAACACAGTGGGAAGCAGCAGCTCCCCGGCAACCACCAGTGACATACTGCCAGAACAGAGCACATACTCCAGGAGAGCACCAGGAAGCAACCAGGTAAGAAAAACACACCACAACGCACGGCACTCTAAAGATGTGGATAAATAAACTCATTGAACTCATTTCATTTAGGGGTGAACTAAATCCTGTCAAACTGATACATCTTACAGCACAGCTCAGGCAGGTAATAGGTAATTTGCTCTTGAATAAAATTCTTTAAAAAAACATCTGGAACTCAGTGTGGAAACAGTTTGCTGGAAAGACTTTTATTGACATTAACATGGTTGTTAAAACAATCCGTTTATTAAGAATCTGGTTGGTTGAAATACTCTGTAATATAGGATATACAGTGCAATAGGTATGTGGTGGATAAGTGCATAAGTATGATGTCCTACATTACTTACCTGGATCATGAGAGGGGGTAGGACTGAACTTTATTTCCTGAATGACAACCATGAGAGGAAATATGTGCAACAACAATATCTCCCAGTATAAGACATCGATATAATCTCTGAAAACTTTCCTGACCCTTTAAATAAATATCAGGTTCAGCTGAAGGAAGGCCACCTGTTTGGAGAAGTCTTATGTGTGTGTGTGTGTCAGGGACACAAAACCTGTCTGGCAAACACTACAGGGTGGAGTGCAACGCAACAAGAAGTCTTGAATGACTTGTGGAATGTGTTGAAACACTCTTCTATTTCGGTCATCCTCACAATGCGCGAGAACAAGCAACATAAAGCTTATAGGTTTCGAGGAAATGTGATATTAAATGTGCTAAAAACCATTCCTTGTTGCTAGACACATTTCTCAGTCATAACAGCACACACTAAATGACGACAATAACCCTCACTGTTTACCGTATTAATGAATGTGTGTTTGTTTTGTTTATCAGGTTTTTTTCCCAGACTACCTACAAGATTACATTACAACCACAGGTTTCTGCAATATTCACTAAGGAAACAACTCCTCATCACTCGAAACAACCTCAAAGACCTGAGATCATTGACAGTGCTTACAAAATACTCAGCCACCAGCAAGACATGGGTGTTCTCTACAGTAATTGATACTCACTTGCTGTCTGTTACGTGGGAGTTTTCCTTAAGACAGACACCTGCCTCACCTAGTAGTCTGCTCTCAGGAATGACCCCATCATGACGGCTGTGTGTGTCAATCATCTTGCATGACATAACACGAGCAGCTGATCATTACTGGTTCGAAACCATGTCACAAAACAAGTGATCATCGACCCACTTGTGTCTGTTGAGAGCCGATACTTTTCACGATCAGTGAGTTGCACACAACTTGAATGTTTTCCTCCAAGAAGGACACGCTTCCTTCTCCGAGTCTGGAGGATTCCTTCTTCCCCTTCTCCTCCTCTTCCTCCACATCCTCGTCATCCTCCGCCAAACGGACGATGGCCCCCGGACTGGCCCCCGAGGGCCTCTCTGAGCTGGCCCAGGAGGAGGAGGACAGCAACCCGGCGCTGATGGAGAGCGACCTGATACTGGCGGCCGAGCTGGGCCAGGCGCTGCTGGAGAGAAACGAGGAGCTCAACGCCCAGCTCGAACTCAAGGAGAAGGAGGTGGAGGTATGGGAGGACACACTCAGCACCTATCACCTAGTGCTGTCACACACATGATGTTTACTTTAGTCCTCTAGCTCGAGGAGATGGAGGTGGAGGTAGGTATAGGACACACTCAGCACCTATCTCCTATAGTGTTGTTGTCACACATGGTGTTAACTTGGTCTTCTATCCAGGAGATGGAGGTGGATGTGGGTAGGACACACTTATCAAAGTCAGTTGTAGCAGGGTGCAGACTTCACCCTCAGAGTTGATGAATTACTTTGAGGGTGATGGCCCAAATAAAAACTTCAAATTGCACAGAAAAGGGCACATCTTGCACCAGATGTCTTTTATTTGCACAAATAAAAGACATTTGATGCAAGGTGTGCCCTTTTCTGTGCAATTTGAAGGACACACTGATCACCCATCACCTAGTGGAGATGGGTAGGGCACAGCAGCACCCATCACCTAGTGTTGTCACACTTGCCTCTTACTTTTCTGCTAAACCTCAGGCTTTAGTTTGGTTTGATGTGGTTTGATAAAAGTGACACATTTGTTAAAATGTGTTATTAAACATAATGCCTCAGTGACAGCTTTGGTTGTTTATTTGCGATGGTAGGTAAAAGTGACACCAATGCTTGACTTGGTTGTTTATTCGCGATGATAACTTGGTCCTTGAGCTCAAGGAGAAGGTGGAGGTGGAGGGCCGCAGTTAGCACCCATCACCCAATGTTGTTATTCTTTTGCCTCCACAGGGCTGCTCCTGCATTTTACTCTTACTCCCCTGCCAAAACTCAGATTTTGGTTTGATTTACTGACTATTTTATAATATTTGTTATGGTGGTGGCTGATGACAGATTTTGCTGCTTATATGTGATGTTGTTCCGATGTTTACTGGAACTTGTTCCAATGTTCCACTTAAATGACCTTGTGATGTATTTATTTAGTTATACTTGTTTGCAAAAGTTATTAAGTAAATGTATATTTGTGTGTGTGTGCGTGCGTGTGTTTGTGTGTATTTCCACATGGCTGTGCGGCTGTGCAGCATGTGGGCCTATGTATGTATGTACAGTAAATCCCTACATGTTTGTGTATGTGTGGGTATGTATGTGTGCTACTACTAAAACATCATTGACCCATGTGTGTTTTCACCAGATTGTGCGTGTGCCGTTAATGCATCTGTGTAAATCCATATGTTGGTTTGTGTGTGTGTGTGTGTGTGTGTGTGTGTGTGTGTGTGTGTGTGTGTGTGTGTGTGTGTGTGTGTGTGTGTGTGTGTGTGTGTGTGTGTGTGTGTGTGTGTGTGTGTGTGTGTGTGTGTTTCCACCAGGCGGTGCAGCAGGAGAAGCACGTGCTCCAGCGGCGCGTGGAGGCGCGGGAGATGGAGTTTGTCCAGCGGGAGGCCGAGCTGCAGGCGGACCTGGCGGCCCTGCGTAGGCAGCTGGACCAGCAGCACAGCCAGGGCAGAGACCGCCGCCGAGAGGAGAGCCAGCAGCTCACGCAGCTCTCCAACCACAACCAGAAACTGGTGGAGCAGCTGGCCGAGGTGAGAGGCGCAACTAGTCAGGGGTGCATTTCTCGAAACCATAGTTGCTAACTACTAACTACTCAACTACTCAAGCTGCAACTACGCTTTAGAGGAACGCACCCCAAATTAAGTGCATACTGTAGGAAAGGTTGGGACTGTAGGCTGTAGGCCCCAAATTCTGCAAGGAATGACTTTTAACAAGATTGAAAACTCAAACTCAACAGCAGGCACATTTTTCAATTCCGCATCTTGTCACAATTCTACAATTATTGATCCCCCCACCACCTCTCCTTTCCAATCGGGTCCCCCCTACCAGGTTGGGGCCCCTAGGCTGCAGCTGTAATAGCATTATTCCTGCCCTGTTGATAGACACTGGTGTAGCAGTTGGCAGAAGTGACAGGTGCAACTAGTCGAGCTGAGAACCAACTAGTCGGCCTAGCACCAAGAGGGGAGACTCTTGGTGAGCAGAGGTAGAGTAGGTCCTAACGATGTTACATTCGAATCCCCAAGTATGAAATTTACACTGCAAAATGTACAGTGAATAGCTCATTCAGCTCTGAGACACAACTAGTCAGTATAGTATAGGGAAAGATGGGACACAACAGAGACCTGTGGCAAGGGTTCAGAAATAGCTGCCCAAAGCTGGTGGAGCAATTGGCAAAGGTGAGCCTCAGACAGGCCAGATGCGAAGCAGTGGAGCAGTTGATTGAGGTCAGCTATCCCCAGGCAACAAGGGGAATCAGAACAAGCCGTAGCAGGCCACATGGATCAGGAACATTGGATAGACTGCCCAAGTGTAGCCAAGGCCTGCGGTATTAATCCCAGATCCACTCTTGAATGTGCAACCTCACAGCAGCTCCAGTATTGGAGATAAATGAGTTAGACTACGTAGGTGATCTGAAGGCTGTCAGTTCAGTATGTAATGTAGGACTTTTAGAAAAAGCACAACAAAATACCTCCTCTTAATGTATGTTCTCTACAAGTCTTCTGTTGTCCAGTCTTGCACTTTAAATGTCTGTATGAGCAATGTCTATGTCCATACTGTCTTATGTCCATGTATGAGTACTGTCTATGTCTATACTGTCTATGTCCTTACCTAGATTAGTCTATGTCTGCATGGGAGAGCAAGAAACGCAATTTCAAATTCTTTGTATGACCAGTGCATGTAAAGAAATTGACAATAAAAACTTGACTTGACTTGACTTGACTTGACTTGTAATGTAGCTTATCTTTTGAGGTGTAGATAAAGGTTCACAAATATTGTAGTCCAAACTGTAATAGATGCACAAGAAACACATGTAAGAAAGGGGAGGCACGTAGACTTGTGTGTTGGGCCAAGAGTAATAGACTCTCCCAGACTAATCAAAGGGTTTATATTGGCTGTGCAGTGAAACAGATTATTAAGGATGTACTATGTACGGCTATCAGAAGTGTATTTGGCAGCTATTGTGACTATTAGGAGCAACTATCGGGTGAAAATGGGAAAAGACTAAACGGGACAAAGCTAGCTTTGTCTGTCCTACCACGGCATATCCTATGTCATACAAAGAATGTGGCAAAGCAGGTTGAAATAGCTGCGACCTAGTTCAGACCCAAAGGCATACAGGGCTAAATGTCATAAATAATCTCAGGAGAAACCCCCTCCTCTCCATCTTTTCTTTCTTTACCTCTCCACTGTCTTCCTTTCTTTCTTTCTATCTTTCTGTTTTTCAGATGTAAGAAAAGTCCAGTACACTGTCCATTCGACAAGCAAATACTTTTAATACAATATTATTATCACAGCCAATAGCCCAGTGAGGTTGTCATTCAAATGTAAGAAAATTATCTCTCACTGTCCATTCTACAAAGTACTGTTAGTACAACACTTCGGTGATGACCAAGACGTTGTATTAAAATTATTTGCTGGTGAATCGGAAAGTGTGCGGGACTTTTCTCACATACATTTGAATGACAAGCTGGGTGGGATAATATACAATGCACCTGTAGAGAGGTGTACAGAAGTTTGTTAAAGGGCCTCTCTGTGTCTTTATTGATAGTACAGTGAAGAGGAGACAGGAAGTGAGTGGGAGAGAGAGAGATGGACTCAGGTTGGGAAATAACTCAGACCGCATTCGACCCTGGGTGTGCAGATCATTGATGGTATGGTGTGTTGGCCTGCTGCCCCCCCCCCCCCCCCCCCCCCCCCCCCCCCCCCCCCCCCCCCCCCCCCCCCCCCCCCCCCCCCCCCCCCCCCCCCCCCCCCCCCCCCCCCCCCCCCCCCCCCCCCCCCCCCCCCCCCCCCCCCCCCCCCCCCCCCTTAATTTTTTATGTAACTGTTTCTATTTGTCAGTCCGTGTCACTGGAGCATTCTCTCCGCTCCGAGCTGCGTCTCCTGAGGGAGGAGATGGAGGAGGACAGTTTCAGCCGCTCCATTAGTTCAGCGAGGGTGGACAGTCTCCAAGCAGAGGTGATTTTGCAAACTCACAACAAACAACCAACTCATGATCTAATGCTCACATCCTCTCCTTTTGCGTGTGGCCTTGTGCTTTGCTGACGTCCCATCTTCCCGCTGTCAGCCTGGGCACAACAACTTTTGGGGGACTTTTCCCTCAATCGCAAATAAAAGGACCTTTATCAATTGTGCCTTTGCGAGACCCTGAATAAAACGTCTATCATCATCGTTGAGGTCTTTCCTCGTGCATCACAAGGCTATAGGCAAAAGGAGAGGACCCGAGGTTCGAGAATGAGTTGGACTCATACAGTACAGCTCCAGGCCACTTTATTAGAATAGCATGAAAAAGTTGATTTATTTCCATAATTCCATCAATAATGTTAAACTGTCATGGATTATAGATTCATGGCCCAGTTTTTTAACTATTCCAATCATTAAATTGTTTATTTTTACATATTTTGGTCTTCCAGCTCAAAAAACCCATGAATTGGGGAATTCGCATCATTAGAATATTGTAATAAAATCACAATTTTCTTCATCAAAATTCTGGTCACATCAAATCAGTTGAAATATGGTACTTTCTACATAACATGCAATGTTCAATACTTGGTTAGGACTCTCTCTGTCTTAATAACGGCCATGATGCGTTTAACATTGAAGTCAATGGCAGAAACAGTGCATGGGAGTTATGGAAGCCCAGATATCCTTGATGCTTTGCTGTCAGCTGTTCTTGTTTGTGGACTTGGTGTCCCACACTTCACTCTTCAATATACCCCGTAGATTTCCATGCCACGTTTGGGCGCTAACTCACCACTTTAATTCTAAATCACCAGAAATGAAGCCCCATTGACAATGAATGGGGTTTTATTTCTGGTGAGTTAGAATTAAACTGGTGAGTTAACACCAAAGCGTAGCATGGAAATCTACGGGTATATTGAAGAGTGAAGTGTGGGACACCAGGTCAACAAACAAGAACAGCTGACAGCAAAGCATCAAGGATATCTGGGCTTCCATAACTCCCATGCACAGTTTCTGCCATTGACTTCAATGTTAAACGCATCATGGCATTGATTAAGACAGAGAGAGTCCTAACCAAGTATTGAACATTGCATGTTATGTAGAAAGTACCAAATTTCAACTGATTTGATGTGAACCGAATTATGATGAAGAAAATTGTGATTTTATTACAATATTCTAATGATGCGAATTCCCCAATTCATGGTTTTTTTGAGCTGGAAGGCCAAAATATGTAAAAAGAAAAAATTGAATGATTGGAATAGTTAAACAACTGGGCCATGAATCTACAATCCATGACAGTTTAACATTATTGATGGAATTATGGAAATAAATCAACTTTTTCATGCTATTCTAATAAAGTGGCCTGGAGCTGTATGTGTTGACTTCAACTCACAGCGTCACGATGATGTCACTGAGATGATGGTTCTCCTTCAACTCAGCTATGGAATGTCTTTTACCCATTGTTAAAAAGCACACCTACTCTATATTTAAGCGTACTGATGTGAAGAGATAAACTGTGAGAAATACACTGGTAAACTGGGAACACTGATGAAGGGCTAGACCCGAAACGTTTGTCCCCTGTCTGTCGGTTTTATTTACATTTTTTCGGCTTTGTTTAATACATTTTTTGATTTTGCATTCAGCTCCAGTGTGCGACTCCTTTCTTCCCTTTTGAAATACACTGGTAACACAATTACAGCCAGACGGTCTAGTCAGAGGCTGGTCCGACAAGATCTTTATTACATCATTACTGGTTTTGAACATGACAAAGCAATGACCTTCCTGAATTCTTCCAATACTATTTCTATGATACAATAGCTGAGTTTACATGGACACTTCTAAAGGAAATAGAAAGAAGGTATAAATGGTAAAGCCTGCCAATATCTCTTTGAATGAGCATCTGCCTGTAACATCTGTAATTTGTGGAAGGATTGGAAGACACACTACTACAGTATCCCAGCACATCCATTGTGTTAACACCTATGTCCTTGTATAATTGTCCTATGACCAATTTCCTCTGAAAGTATGAGATATTCAGTATGTCTAACAGCAAGGGTGCCCCTCTTTCACCCCACAGAACCGAGTGCTGCAGGAACGCTACACAAACCTCGACAAGCGTCTGAAGTCCACACAGGACGATAACGACCGCCTGCGGTCGGAGAGGGACATGATGAGAGAGAGGGTGATGGAGCTCCAGAGCAGTCTCAGGGATAAGGAGGCGGAGGTAAAGAATACTGCATATACTAACACACTAGTAATACTGTATATGAAGGCTACTTACTGTATAATGTACTAACACAGTAGTAATATGAATGGGATTGTACTACTACTAACACTAACACCGGAGGCTAATAGCAACCAGGGAAAGGGAAATAAATAGAATATTGACAACAGGCCTAGAACAAAAACAATGCATGATGAAGACGGACAGACAGAAAAACTTGCAGGATTATTTTATGTTCTTAAGAGTCTTGCATGAGAGTCTTGAGTGTCATAGTCGTGGGGTATTGCCATGTGTTAAGTGCTGAGGAGAAATTGACACAGGCAGAGGGGCTTCATGCTTTTGTGGACAGAAACAGGCGGGGTGCATGCGGTTATATAGGCTGTGGTGGGCTATGGTGGGACACTGGCCTCGTTTACATGAGATATTTAATTCAGAATTAACTCAATTTAATTCCAAATTAAACTTTCTTCTGCTTTGAAAACATCATGTAAACACTTCACGATTCAGAATTAAATGAAAGTGCAGCGTAAACTTGACGGAACTGTTTAACTCTGAATTATTCATTCTGAAATAACAATTGAAAACATTATGTAAACAAGGCCAATGTGGCAAGTTGTCATGGAATATGGGTTGGACAAACGGGAGCGAGCATGAAAAAAAAATCATGGCAGATATTCCTTCCGCCTGTTCTCATAACACAGGTGATTTTAATATTGAGCTCATCAACCTGGCTGAAGGGGTGTGGTGATTGGGATCGGTCCGTTCATTGAATTGGCTGGAGCAACTATGTGGCTGGGTTTATGTTTCTGAACCCGGGATGTCCACCCCTGCTTATGTAATATACTAACACAATAGTGTAGCAATATGAGGAATGTGAATGCATGAATAACTCTGCTTGAGGCTAGTCGCAACAAGAGAAAGAAAAGAAAACAACAATAGCTTAATAATGATATCAGGCCAAGGGGAAAACAGCATAAGGAAAGACAAAGAGAGAGAGAAATGTTGATTTTCCAGAAACTTTCACTATCATTTCTGTAGATCAAGAGGTGCAGTAGCCATGGGATGTGTCATGTTTGAGGAATTGATAAGGGGTATACCCACATGGGCTGCATACTATGGGTGGACTAACATACGGTAGGCAAGGAGCTGGTGTCAATTGTAGGCTGTGTAGTGATATGGTGGAACAGGGGGCATGTTTGACGTGTGTTATGTATGTCCTGTGGAGGCACTCACCCAGTAGTAGATTTTGGATCTAGTATAATATATTGGGACCTTTATGCAATGGTGGGACAGAGAAGGCGTGTTATTATGGGCGTAATGGTGGGACTGACTGCAGAGACACCTGTCATCTTTAAGTTAACCCCTTAGCGCAGAGCTTATGTTATAACATTACTGTCACCCACATTTTAATGAGTTTGTCTTAATCTGTTACTTAAGGCTATTGGTGCTGTCATAGCACTGTTGTTATGATAGTTGAGCATTTTCAGCAAATAGGGAGTAGGCCCGCTGGCGACCCCATCTACAGTGAGAGGCTATGAGCTGGGAGTGGGCATGTTGTGGTGGGCTATATGGTGGGATTGCCACTCCCATTGGGCTTGAGCAGAGGGGAAACATCTGTCTCTCTGGTTTCTGGTTTACAATCAACCGGAGCAGCCACATATTAGTGGGCTATCTGAGATTGTGGGACAGGGGGTACATTGTTGTAGTGGGATGCGCTATGGCGGGACTTGATAGGAGGGGGAAAACATCCCTTCTGGCTTCCAGTTTGCGAACAGCTAGAGCAGCCATGTATTAGTGGGCTACATGGTGGGTACATAGGACTAACGATACACTCAACACACGATTCAGTTCAATTCGGTTTGATTTTTTACTTTTTCTGAAACAATTTCTGAAATGTATCTCATTTGAAGCTTGGAAGCACTATCACATCAAATTATATGGTTGTTTTCTGGACTGAAGGATAACGAAACTTTGAAAGGGCGTATCACGATACTGCCTCCTTACATCATGATACAGTATCGTGACTGAGTATCGCTATTTCTCGATTCGATCCAATATCGTTACAGCCCTAATACATTGTTGTAGTGGGATGCACTATGGTGGGACTTTATCAGAGGGGGGAAAACACACCTGTCTTTCTGGCTTCTGGTTTGCGAACAGCTGGAGCTGGAGCACAGCACGGTGTTCCAGCTGCACACCCTGAACCACACGCTGCAGCAGCGGGTGACGGCCCTGGGGGAGGAGGCCAGCCTGGGAGTGACCACCGCCTTCCCCTTGTCCCTGCAGAGCGAGATACAGCAGTGCCAGGTATACATACAGTACAGTATCACCATCTGGCTTCACCCACACAGAAAAAAACTGTGTTAATTCAACACTTAGAATCACAGACATGGCATAGGCCCTATTTGGACAGGACTAGGAGGGTCCACAGGTAATACTTCTCCCGTGCAAATAGGGCTTTAGGGAGTTGATTTAATATCTTTCTTGAGTGTATTTAGTCCCAGGGTACTCTCTAAGGGTTGAAATAACACTGCGTTTTTGACTGTATTCTTTCCCTCACGCCTGTCTGTTGATGCTCTCCCTGGCTTCAACAAATAAACACACAACTGTTGGGCTATTATACCATGACTGTGGGCTATAACAAGAGTAGAAGATATCAAAGAAATACTGTAAAGCTGCTTCAACCGCTCACCCCTATCCCCTACTGCTGATGCCTTCTCCTGTTCTGTCGGAATGGGCTGCTGCTAACTCTAACTCTAACCCTAAATGTTTCCTGTTGCATTGCTTAACCCTAATACCTAACCTTAGTCCTAACCCTAAATGTAGTCTGTTGCATTGCCTAAGCCTAAATCTAACCCTACATTAAGTCTAAGGCTATGCAAGGCTAAGTATAAGGCTAAGGTGATGCAACTGGCTATAAAGGGTTATGTTAATCATAACCCTAATAGCCTGTTGCATAGCATAACCTTAATACCTATTTCAGAGACACTCAACTGTTAGGTCACATTGGTGTAAGATTGTGGGCAACAAGATGTTAGATAGCACAGACAACCAGTCATGTACAGGATAGTCCTTTATTTTGCCCAACTTTCAATCCAATAGGAAGGGCATTTTGTTTGATTGATAGTTTAGGTGATGGTACTAGCCTATGTCTTTTGACCTTGAAGTGTGCACTTTCTTTTACAATTTCTGGTTTAATTTCCACACATAATTTGTGAAATATGAAGTCCAATTCTTGAATCCAGTTACTGTACTGTATATTCATAGAAAATGACCACCATCCATCATCAATAACCCTTATTAAATGGAATTAAATTCAGTTCACTGTAATTGTGAATATGCTTGAAACCACATTGTAAACTACCGGTATTTTCATACTTTTTTAATTGAATCAAGTAATTGTAAAAAATAACTGTTTAAGACAGCGCTACGCTAAGGGAAATTATGTCCTTTAGATACTGAGCAGAAATGCACAGTGCACACACATTCACTGGTATTAAACAGTTACAATGAATGAATTGCATTTCAATATTTGCATTTCAACTCTTTATCTGTACATTATGAACAGGCCAAAGAAGCCCTCCTGGCTCACTCCGAGGTCCTCCAGTCGCAAGGGGCTGAACTCCAGAGACTGCAGCAAGAGGTTGGTCTGTCGGTTATGATAGGAGCATGTGTACTCTATATTTGCCTATTACATTTACATTCAAATGACACCAGCCTGGCCTGATGTCCTGTATCTCATCGTGTCATTTCATTTCCACACCAGCTCCAGAGTAAAGATGAGGAACTGCTGGCCTTACGGGCAGAGGTGAAGCCATTCAGAAACAGCCCTGGGAAACCCAGCTACAGGTAAATAACCAATAACCATTGGTCTCTCGTTACAGGTAAATAAACAATAACCATTGGTCTCTGGTTACAGTTGTATGCAGTAGGCTTTTTGTATACACTATTTGACTGTGAGCAGCAGCGGTTCTTCCCATCTCTGGGGCCTTAGGTGAGATATTGATATGGGGCCTTGATATTGATATCGTCGCCAACACACAGTTGGCGACGTGTGTAACCCCCCGAACTACTGATACTCCTGGACACTTTGGTGGTAACTTTGTCTTGGCCACCCAGCACAGGTGACACTATGTACACTTTATTTTTGGTGTGTGTGTGTGTGTGTGTGTGTGTGTGTGTGTGTGTGTGTGTGTGTGTGTGTGTGTGTGTGTGTGTGTGTGTGTGTGTGTGTGTGTGTGTGTGTGTGTGTGGAGTGACACAGGGGGCGACTTGTGTTACCCCCCCATCTCTTTTTCCAAGGAATACAATGGACATTGTACTAGGCAGAGAGACCATGGACACTCCTGGACACTTTATGGCCACTTTGTCTTGGCTTCTATGTGCCACTTAGCTAAGGCACATGTGAACACTGTGGACACTTTACACTTTATATTTTGGTGTGTGTGTGTGTGTTGTGTGTGAGTGTATGTGTGTGTGTGAGAGAGAGAGCGATGCCTTGGCAAATGGCAAATGTATGCAACAGTGAGCAATATATATATGATTATTTTATGTGTAAATATGTGTGTTATGTCTTGTGGGCAATGTCTTTATTTATGTGTGTATGCTACTTGACACCTTAATTTCCCCCTGGGATCAATAAACGATACTCTACTCTACTCTACTCTATATCATGGTGGGGCCTTAGACAATTGCCGAGTCTGTCTATTGGGAAAGCCATCTTTCTGACTGTGGGACAGTGTTCACTGAAAAAACAGAGTTACAATAATTAATTGGTATTTATTTTAGTTCATTTATTTTAGTTTTTAGTAACTCATTATAGCTCGTAGGGATCGTAGGGAGAAACGCAAATTTGAATTTACCTTGCCACAATTCATAGACCATAACCAAGCCAAGTTTCACAGACAATTTTACTTCCATCCCTATACCCTACATCAACTACACACAATGACTGGGTGTGACAGTGACACTGTTGTGATTTATGAGCTAAACGAAGGCAGAGATGATAGAAACTCAGTCAAGAACATTCCCATTTGGCTTTTTAGTGCTCTGGAGGAGGAGCTGTTGAAGACGCGGCAAGACCGAGACTCCCTCAACCTGCAGCTGCTGAGCACCATCAAACACAAGGTGGCACTGTCTCAAGAGGTGGATGCCTGGCAGGTCAGTACTACTGTATGTTGCAGCAGTCCCCTGTGTGTCACAGAAATCTCTACTATGTTGGAGATACTCAACTGCAATCTTCCATGCAGAACAATGCATAAACGCATTTATTAATACAGTACAATTAATATGGTAAAAAACACTTAACCTACAATGCATTACATTTATGAAGTGTCATTTAGTTTTTGTATAGAACAAATGTATCAGAGTACATTTGGTTCCTCACATAGGCCTACAGCTTTTTTTTTATTAAGATCAATGTATAAAAGTGTTGAATGTATAAAATGAATCAGTCAGGTGGAAAAATAACAGAGGGGTTTGTGCCATAATCTCTCTCTCTCTCTTTCTCTCTCTTTGTCTCTCTCTCTCTCTCTCTCTCTCTCTCTCTCTCTCCAGGAGGACATGCGACTAGTTATCTCTCAACAGGTCCAACTGCAAGAAGAGGAGCGGCAGAAGAAGGCCTCTGCTCTCCAGAGAGGGTCTCGCACCACCAAGTCCCTGAGGCTGCGGGGAGAAGATGGGAAGCGAGAGAACTTTTTCACCTCCCTTTTCAAAGGGAATCAACCCACGCAATAATGGGATATTCACATCCCACTTGTATAGCTGTACATAACATTTTTAAAATATAAACTGTAAATAGAAAGACACCTATTAAATACTTTTAAGACTTTCTAAGCACTCTCATTGTCACTTTTGTGTGTTGAAATTCCAAACAATTGCCCCTATTCACCATTCACCCCTACATTTGCAACATATCACAAAATACATGTCGGCCTATCTAAAATTATCTTGAACTACATATGACTCACCACACACATGCATAAATAAGTAAATAAATATTCTTTAATCAACATCAATCCAGACAATTCTTCAACAGTACAAGAATCAGCACCATGTAGTGTATAACTTCAATGTGATATGTGGGTAAACAGGACACATGTCTCTAAGAGAAAACAGGGGGGGGGGGGGGTTGTAACATTTTTCGTGATTTTGGTGAAAGCTATAAATTCATCAGAAATGACCAGATGTCCATGTGTAAGGTATTATTGAAAGGGGCCGTTTATTCAAGGACGATTGCCAGGGAAAAGATAAACATATTTTATCAGAAGTGGCTTTTGTTTACAAGCCCACCCAGCCATCACGGCTTGAAGATGCAAAAACCTGAAGACTCCTTTCAGAGAGTGCGTCTTTTGTTTTGATCGTCACCATATAACCTTAGCCTAAAGTTTAGAATCTCCTCTTTCAACTAAAAATGCCCCTGGTCCCCTTGCAGCGGCCTGTTTCTATAACTTAAACTTCAGGTAGACTACAGTTAAACTTCATAGGCTACAGTACATTTACTTGCTATTCATCGATGCCTGCATGACTAGCATGGCAAAAGACAGAGGGTCGGGACTCATAGGCCCATTCATCAGTTAGTTTTGTTTTTTCTTCTGTGTCCTCTTCAATGGGAACTGCAGTACATGTCCCTATAGTCAACCCATCTCTGGTAGAGTCTGATTGGACATGGACTTGCCACTGAGCGTCAACCATTACTCTCTCCATATAAACACTTCCTTCTAATCCGGTATCATCTTCATCGCTGATGTCTGGTGTCCTCTTCAATGGGAACTGCAGTACATGTCCCTATAGTCAACCCATCTCTGGAAGAGTTTGATTGTTGGACATGGACTTGCCACTGAGCGCCAACCATTACTCTCTCCATATAAACACTTGAGACGCCATTTTCTCCTTCTAATCCGGTATCATCTTCATCGCTGCAGTCTGGTGCCAGCTCGTATCCAGCAGAGTTATGAGTAGCACCTGTGTGGTGACCATCAGCAGCACCATCATCTTCTTCATCATCGACATCTTCATCAACATCAGAGGCCAAACGGATTGACACTTTACTGTGAAGGGAGTTGGTTTCCCTGGTGGAGGTAGAACTGTTTTTGTGCCCAGTGGCCAGTAATGTATTGTTTTTGTCTTCATGTTTTAGCACTTCGTCACCTTTACATCCCAACGTCTGGTGTGAGACTATCATCATTGTGCAAGTGTCAGGGCTGCTGCTCTCCAGTACGTTTGGTTTCTGAGCGGCAATGCTCTGCTAAGAACAAGGCATAAAAGTACTACATTTAGTTTAGAAGTACCTTTTCTTTTTAAACATATTATCAATAACCATGGACCTTCCGTTGGCCTATAACATCAATATAATTTTGATTGTTGCAACAAAAAAAGATGAACACATACCAGAACATTTGGAGGTTTGACATGCTTAGGTTTGAGGTAGAGGTAGGCCAACACCACGATTAGGACCAATCCAACAGTGAGACTAAGAGGTCCATACAGAGCAATCATCTTTCCCAGCGAGATCCCAGTTTCTGCTGTGACAAAAAACAGACACAACAAAAAAAAACAGAACTGTCATGGTCTGCCTATAGGGCCCACCCTTATGCCAATAGTTGCATTTAATCCCAAGTAAAATACAGAGACATTTCACAATACCTTTACGGAGGACCACACACTTCTCCACAGGTTGGTGATCCCTCTGGGAGTTATAAACACCAGCTCTTATGCAGTACCGTCCTTGTGAAACGTCGGCAATTTTATGGTAGCCTTCAGGTAAGCCTGTTATCCAGTTCACCTGGTAGAATACACACCTATGCTGGTTCATTGGCAATTTTAACAACTGCAAAAAGGCATGGGTTCAATTGCAAATACAGGTTCAACTGAGCCTAACCAACCTTTGATTCTTCACCAGAGCTGTTCTTAAAAAGGACTACAACAAATTTCTGTCCTTCTATCTTGTGATGAATGTCAATGAAGATTGAATGTCCTTGAGCTTCCACACGTAACAAGGGTGGACTGAACACATCTGAAATGCAGACAATAAATACACATTCAAAGATATAACACATATATACATTTGGGCTTGCATGCCCACCAACGGGGACCCCGGTTCGAGTCCGGCCGGGGTCATTTCCCGATCCTCCCCTGTCTCTCTGTCCCATTCGCTTCCTGTACCATCTTCGACTGTCCTGTCAAATAAAGGCATAACAGCCCCTAAAACATTTTTTTTTAAAAAATATATATACTATATACTGTCCCTACTGTATAAATACCAGTTCCAAAACAAGAACGTGCAGACAGTATCACATGTTCAATTGAACATTGTAAAAAAGGGAAAAAAAACGAACACAAATATACTAACATAAATGGTTGCTTACTTTTGTGATAAGGCTGGAAAGAAGTGTTATTTATCCACTCTGAGGTTTTGTTGCTACATATTGTTTTTCCTCTCACAAGATAGTGCTTCAGCTGGCCGTCTTCATCTGATTTAAAGTTCCCCAAATCACATGTCAGCGTAGTTGAATCCGTTTCTTTTTGAATCCACTCCCCCCTTGAAAAACATATTTCAACAGTACAATGACGCATGTTAGCAATGCAACAGAAAAAGCAGCCTCAAAATAGCAGTAATGTGTTCAATACCTCAATTTGCATACCCGAATTCCTGTAGCTCCACCACATATGTGCAGTTGCCCGGGTTCTGTGGAGCAGGATTCCAGCGCACAATGGCATTAAAATCCTGTACTTCCACTGTCAGGTTGTATGGGACAAACTCTACACCTGTCAGGCGTAACATGTCAAAACGTAAAGCTTTAAACTTTCAATGTTTCAACTTTTCAAGGGAATAGAGCAAGCAGTTTTTGTTACATGCAAAACAAAGATATTTGACCAGGGTGAACATAGTTGTATATTTTTAAAGGCAGAATGTAATTAATAAGTCGACCCTGATTCATATAAGGACAGAAGAAGCAGCATGCATTTATAAGAAAAACTCTCAAAGAATTACAATCAAAGCATTTCAATACATTCACTTAACTTGTAAACTTGTATTATTGGCGAAGTTCTCACTTTTTTCAGAATTTAGTAAAGATTTAATACAAAGGCTCATCTTACTATCGCAATGTGTCTTACGCATCATGTTCTAATGCATGAAGCAAAGATATTCATTAAAATCATGATTGCTGTACCTGCTATGGGGCACAACCATGTCAGGAAACACACAAGACCAGGCAGTCCCACGAGACCAGTGAGATGGTTGAGAAGGAGAAGGAGCATCCTGGCTTGAGCCTCCCTGTGTCTTTAACAGGTACGCATCAGCCATGATGCCTTGTACTGTACACTGTCTCCATTCGACTTAGATGTATGACCTGAAAAAGATCAAGGTGTTTGAGGTGTTTTGAAGAAGCCATGTGTATCTCCAAAACAATAAACTCCTTGAATCTTGCAATGCATGCTGCAACATGATATGGCATGGCATTTAACAAAAGGGGCATTGACATTCATTACTTGCCCATAGGCTACTTGCACTTGTTTGCCAATGCACCACATTCAGTTATATAAAACACAGATACTGTACATCAAAGTGTACAGCATAATATATAATACAGAGTGTTGAATAGCTATCAAACATTATAACCAAACGTTATATTGAACTTACCATATGCACTTTTTCAAGAGAAGATTCATATCTGATGGCAAGACAGATGATCATGGATTTGGCTTCTGTCTACAACCGGCACAGCACTTTACCTACGATGAAAATCACGTGACGTCACATTGCTCTAAAAACAGTATGTAGGCAGAGTCATCATGAATACCAAAAACACGCCTTCCATTCAGGCTACACCTATTTCATGATGGACTTGTTTCGACGTGAAAGCATGCTTAGGTTGTTCCGTGAAACATGAACAAGAAGAACAAGTTCCATGTGACGCGCTTGTCAGTCACCACAGACATTCATGTACACATAGAGGGATCAGTTTCAGTCAGAAGTAATGCATTCAGAATCAGTCAGGGAGTTCCATTGTATTGGCCCTGAAAAGCCAACTTGCCAAAGCAAGCAATGACAGTTGTTATAGTAGCAGTAGCAAGCATGTACTATGCAGATGCATATGGACAGACAGTAGTAGAGGGAGTGGAGGTAGTGAATTTGTACCACAGAATACATTTTTTTTTCTTTCATAGGTGCCTACCCAGGCCTAGTTGTTGTGTTATTGTACAGATTAAAATGAGCTCCAAGCCAAGTTGATTTTGAAATATTTACTCACCTTTCCTGGATAAGTGTTCATGACTGAAAAAACAACAACACTCATCTGGGTGGGGAGAGGGGAGTCACAACATTGCCACATGTAGAGTACTGGAGAACCATATGGACATGCTATATGACACACTGTCAGCTGTCTTTAACTGAAAACATAATGGAATGCAAAAAAACAAATAAATGAAATGGAGAAGTTCTCAAAGTTAGAATGTTGCACAACCACAAGGAGGAATGTGATCAAGTATGCAGACATCACAAAACAGTACTCCTTTACCAGACAGGCTGTGCTGTCTGAAGCCTACACATAGTAAAGAGCTGACAATGAATGTGTTCTTCATTGCAGAAATGAGAAAAACTTTACTTGACAGAACCTTCATAAGACTGACACGACACTGTCAAAACAGTGTTATGATGACACAGTCATTAAAGTATCATACACATTATGTCAATATCATAAACGTCAATATCATACACGTAGTGGCATCATTTCAAGTGTCATCATTTTCATGACGAGTTAACATTTTCTGGGCTGCCTCTCTGTGTGTACTAAATAGACCAGCAAAGTGACCGTGATTATGGTAAGAAAAGGCCCTAACCAGGAATGTACTTAACCTTTTGATGTTGTCTTGGGGTGTGCGACTCAGAGCACATGACAGTACATTCTGCATTTTTGTGATGACTGCCACATAGTCATTTTAATTTTGAAAATGTCAAATAGGTCGCGATTTGGGGTGATGTGGCTCGGTGGGTTAGTGCAGTGGGCTAGTGTGATGTACCATTCCCCATCGCTCTCTCTCTCCACTGATTTCCTGTGTCTTTCACTGTCCTGTTTGATTCATTAAGGTGTGAAAGCCAAAAATCATTCTTTTTTTTAGGAATAATAAATGTATCAGATGATTGATATAATGTACCGTTTGAGAGGGTACAATAAAAGGGTGGAGTCACATCCTTTATAAGTTAGGTTGTTTATTTAAAATAAATTAGTTCAACATACTGTATTTTTCACATCAGATTCAAGTAATCCATTCATGTAACCAAATGTATCAGCAGATATGCTAAAACATCCAGCCACACTGTAAAAGGAAGTTAATAAATTATTCAATTAAAAAGCACATTTCTGTAACACAATAATAATCAGTGCATATTCCATATTGTTCATAATCATATATCACAAAAATATTTCAGTTTCTGTGACAACAATGATAATACATATAATTTGACATGTCAGTCACAGATGCATGGCTCTCTGTGCTCGTGTGCCATGGTCATGGCACAGTTTCAGAGCAAACACTCTTAACTCAATACATTTTTATCAATATTATGAACATTGAAATTCCTGTGTGAATCCCTCAAAGCCATACACTATCCATCGCTTGAAGACCAAAGCTGCCATAAAACACAGAAATAAGTGGGAGTAGTAGTATGTAAGACAAGTGGCGGAACAATTGCACACAGGGTCCCAGGGTAAAACACCGATTGGGGCCCCCATACAACCTGCCAGGGTAATACTGGGCCCAGAAGGATGTGCAAGTAGCTAGGGGCGTTCATTGGCATTCGCTAACAAGTTTAAAAGCAAAGTCAGTCTTATGTTATGTTTTATTTGGCATTTTGTGAATGAAAGAAAAACATGTATTTACAAAATGCTACATAAACCACAACAGAAGCCATGTTTCACAACCAAAATTGTTATGGAATACCAGTGAATACCCCTGAACACTTGGTGAATGGCACATTAGATATGAACATAGACGGTCATTCTAAAGCCAGTTGAGACAAAATCCAAATAAGCCAAATAACAGAGAGAGCAGCAAACATCAAATAAATGGTGAGGGGGACTCTAAAACATCGTAGACAACTCAGAAAATGGGCTTAATGTTCAAAATAGTGCACTTGTCCTTTAACTTCCTCATAGCGAGGGGATGTGTACTTTAATTATTAATAATATATTATTTATTTCTTTCGATCTAAACTCTATATACAACATTTTTCTTACACATACTCAACCCTTTGAAATATTGCTTATTGTTGCTATATTTTTTTTTCTGGGCAGTGTTTAAATTCTTTAATTTCTGGTATGGGGAAATGCAAGGGGTTATGTTGTTGTTCAATTTTAGAAATGAATGAGGAAATTCAGAGCCTTCCCGCACCTCCTCTTTCCTTTGGACACGGGATATTACAGGGACAGCTCAAAAAGTTCAAGGCCCATGGAAAAGTTCATTAATTTCATATTACCACAAAGTTTACAGTATAAGGAATACATGATGATATCATCCCTGCATCATCCTGCTTTTCCATTTAACTACCAATTGAAATAAATGAACTCATCTCATAGTGTCTTAATCCATTACAGTACTGTGCCTGTATTTGAACAGGGTCATAAACCCACTCTGTGACTCCGATGCATCTAGGTTACGGCACTAACCTCTTCCAAGTCTTTGTGATATCTGTCCAAATGTAATGGCAGCAAAGGACACCTTATGAAGGGAAGAAAGAAACATCTGCACACCGTAGTAGAATGTTCTTCTTTTATCCATGGTCCATTTGGACAGATGCATAGGCCTACTCGGCGGCAATTGCTGTGATTTGTTTGGTCGAACTTGGCACAATGACACTTCTTCCTTCCCTTCATGATTTGTACTATATTCAACACATATATAGTTGTTTTTTTTGGAATGTGCGCACACATCATACTTTTTTTTTAGCAAAGCAGTAGCACACCTCCCCATACTGCATGTACTGTATCCTAGTGTTGGACACTGCACCCTGAGTTTGGACCTTGGCTCAACTCACGGGTCACTGAGCCACCTTTGGATTTAAACATAAATACTGTATGTGCGTATGTGTATGTGTGTATGTATGTTTGTATGTATGTATACAGCGAGTATGGCTCCAGTCGTTCAGATAATTCCCCATTGTTCAATGCTTTGGCGTTGCCACCCTGGCCGGACGCCAAGACGTGCCCAGGATCTCAACGGATTTGTTTGCATACAGGAGGTCCACTGATCTGATCTGTCGATTGGAGTGTGTGTGATGGGGGAGTAGTAGATAAGTCTCGAAGCCAGCGTTTAGTGTTTAGCCAACGTTCACTCCCAGACCGACCTGAAGCTTGTCGCCGCGGTGATTGACAAAGGCGCCCATGATGAGAGTGGCAGGTAGCGGGTACAACCGCTTCTCCAGAACGCCACCGATGATGCACCGGCTGTCCAACATACCTACCAAAAAACATTAAATTACATTGCATTAGCAGACATACATTATTTATCCAAAGAGGATATAGCCAGCAGCATGCTACATGCACCATAAGAGCGGTAGAGTATACAGGCAAACAGGTTTAGTGCAGATTAGCAGGGTTGTTTGTTTTTACATGATGGAGCCTCCAAAAGCTTATGTCTTAATCTGTTACTTGAGACTCTCTATGTAATATGTCATAACAATGTTGTAATGATATTTAAAAAGCTTTTCAGCAAACAGTGAGTGGGAGTGCAGGCAATCCCATCAGCACCAATAGGCTATGGTTGGCAGTGATGCCGACAAAAACAACACTACTACATGGATTTGTATGTATGGCATCCCTAATGACGCCCGCTTTGCATGCATCGTGTCCATCTCTCAAGGGCATACCTCTGAAGACCATGTTAGCCTCCGGCAGTTCCATCTGGTAGCCAAATGAGAACGTCGTCTCCTGTGTTCTAGTGCTGGCCTCAAACTCCACCCCCACTTGTATCTGCAAAAACAAAGTCACATAAGGACGTGCTGTGATTTCCCACTGTTAGGTTTGATAAACAGTACTGACAGAAGAAAGACAGATGTTTTACCTGTTTATTTGCTCTGTGGTAGTAACTGGCATGAGCACCCCCCTCCCCAGCATTCAGTGTGGCCACCCAGTTGGATCCTGAAAAACATAAATATGCCTTTAAACTAAGTCTGGTTTAGAGTTGTCCTAATTCTGCATATCTGATACGCAACCATCCTTGTGTATCTGGATGCGTATTTGCACAGAGGTGTTGCAATGTATTGATCTCCCAGATTTGAAATGTCCGCCATCCTACAGACGGTTTCATGGAACGTTTGCTTGTTGCTGGGTGACATGTTCTGGCCCTAAGTACATTTCCGTTCTAGTGTTTGTTATTGTGTTGTTGTCTTAGCAGTAATGGCTCCTACTACTCCTACTTCTATAGTAAAACTTGTGAGCCCGCAAAACCTTGGCTCCAGTTGTTCTGCAGTAGGGTGCAACTTAACTTGCACCAGGCTCCTGATTGGTCAACTCGGAAGGGTCCTCGGAGTCCAGCGGGGCTCAGGGACCACAACATGCTTTAATTAGTCAATATTTTTTATCATTGCAGTAACAGTCTGTTGGCCTGCTGTAACCATACCCCTGTCCAAGTAAGTAAAATGTAGGGAAATGATAATTGCACAGAAGGCGCTGACAAATAGTTAAGGCTGTAAAGCAAAACTAAAACGGCAAAAACCACAAAATACGCAAAAATAAGGCTATCAAAACAGCCTGACATTGCCATCCATAATGATCCAGTCAATTCTCATTTCCCTACAGTACACGTTATGTCTGTTATATCACGTTATATTCTGGGGTTACTGTAGGTTACATACTGCAGGCTTCCAACACAACCATTCAGTCAACTGGAGGAGGGGCGAGGAAGGGGATGAACAATGACTCAATACAGGCAAACACATTACATGTCATGACCAAACATAAGCGATTGGGTAAAATCAGATCCAAACATGTCAAACTTCAACATTTTTAAGTTCACCATTCCCATCTGTAATCGCTAATTTGTGCTCAATTCAGACTCTCTCTGCGAAACTAGTACAATGATATGGTAGGATCGGCCTAGTAGAGAAGTCTGAAAGTGTTCAGGGCAGCTAGGATAATTTTCATACAGTATGATTGAACCTCATTTACCTGAATATTGTCCAGCCAGAGTGAGGATGCCCCCTTCCTCTGCCCTCCCGCGGTGGTACACCAGCTCACCCCCCAGGACCAGCTGAGAGGACACACTCTGGAGGAAGTGTGCCACCATGATAACTGTCCTCCGGGAAATACATACCATAGTCAAATAACAATAATGACAGTACCTTTGTGCAAGACACCTTTTAGAGTAGTGTATAATTATCAGAGGTCAAAGAACTAGACTGAAAGAGTAAAAGTCCTGCTTTGGTTTTGCATCTGCCTGTGCACTCAACACAGGCAATTCCATTTCTCATCAACCTGGCTGGGGTTGGTAATGAGGATCAGCTGGTTTATTGAATTGGCTGGAGAAAAAAATGGCAAGATTTTCACTTTCTGCACTATCTGTATATTAATTACATGTTTTGAGTTTGTGCCAAACTGTTGTACAAATGTTGTATAAATGTTGAATGAATTATTGTTCTATACAAATTAGTGGTGGGCCGTTATCGGCGTTAACGTGCTGCGATAATGTGAGACTCTTGTCGCGCGATAAAGAAAATATCGCACGTTAATCTATTCTCAAAATATAGGTTTGGAGTTTGGGTATGAACGTCACCATAGCGTTTAATTGACAGACGCTTTTAGACTGCGCTCCAGTCGCTTCTCCTCTCTCCACCTGTTGTTTCAGCACTACTAAATATGAAGTGTTTGCAGCTGAAAACATTAATCCCTCTGCCGTGTTAGTTGTTGTTTGAGTGCTTTTTCACAAGTGGTAGACTAAAGAGACGTTATTGTTTGAGGTGAAGCATGAGACATTATTGTGTGTGAGTAGCTACCAGCCCGACATAGCCTACATTTCCTCACACATTGCATAGAATACATCAGCAACTTCCAGAAATCTTGCCTGTGCTATAATTACAAAACATTCCGTGTGATAGTCCTATGCATTTTGAAGATTGTCAAACTGAAACTGTCAATATCTACTCTCGCTGAATGTTTGTGTTGCAATCGCGCACATTTGCGATTCAGTGAGATATTCTCATGTCCGACGGTAATAAACCTCGCGGTTGTCGCGCTTGACTTTTTTTTTTTTTTGCAAACTGAATTCATGTCGAGTTGTAACTCATCTGGCATTCTAACTCTGAAGACAACTGTCAAATCGCAGTGTGCCAGTGCTGTAGGTTCTAGATAGGAATATCCAGTAGCCTGGCTCTGCTGAGGGCTGCTGTGCCCTGGCTGTGCCTACTACGCGCAGAGCTCCTCCCTCTCTTAAAGGAGCCGCTGCTCCTTTTAACAGTCAGTGGCAGATTCTCTCTCTCTCTCTCTCTCTCTCTCTCTCTCTCTCTCTCTCTCTCTCTCTCTCTCTCTCTCTCTCTCTCTCTCTCTCTCTCTCTCTCCCCATTAGAAATGAAATGCTGAATTGTTGAGGTAATTTTGTTTAAATAGCCTAAATGTTTGATAGATTTATCTGTATTTGCATCTACAACTTATAGCGCTGTTCATTTTGAAATTTCAGTATCTTATAACTGTAAATGCTTCCTAACATATTGGACACACTTTACACATATTGCTGTGATTTTTTTTCATCTCCAAGTATCAACATGACCATTTTTTGAAGATGAGATGCATTTTGGAAAAAAAGATGAGCTCTGGTCTAATGCGCCATCTGTCTTAAGAAACCCCAAGGTTTTTTCGGCATTATTTCTCTATCGTGCCTATTCTGAATGAGCCATTTTGATATAGATTAATCTAGATTAATCTAGATTAATTTCATAATTGCACTGAGATTAATCTAGATTAAAAAAATTAATCTATGCCCACCCCTAATACAAATACAGTTCTTGTTCTTGTTGTGGCTGCAATGCATTGATGTAGTCCAGACAAGAGAGCACTCCAGCTATTACTGGTGTTAGTTAGGGTCAATGATGCCCTGTGATGCGACATAGAATTCTGTGTGTAATTAAGAAACTGTTTACATGTATGGTATTTGGAAAACGCATTGGTTTTGTCCTCTCTTTTACGCTTAAAGTGATACTGTCCCATTTTTGGAAATAAGCTTATTTTACACCTCTTCTTGAGTTAAATACAGTAATAGGCTTTTACCATTCTCCTGTACTTTTAACCATTCTCTGGTTATGGCAGTGCAAATTTTACTATTATTATTTAACTCAAGGGGAGGTGTAAAATACGCTTATTTCCAAAAATGGGACAGTATCACTTTAAGTTCAATTTTAGAGAGTGTATTTAAAAGCTCTGGTTTTAAAAACATCCCATTAGGGGGCTAAAATGCACCTGTTACAATAGTTTTTATCTTTTATCCACGAAGAGTTTACACGTACACAGATAAAAAAAAAATGCATTTTTAAAAATCTGCATCCGTGCAACCACCAGCATGTAAGTCTGGCCAATCTACCGAGTCACGACTGCCGAGAAACCGTCTGTTTCTTGGAGAAATAAACATCTGCATCTTTCGTCGAATCAGTGGTCTGACTGGTTGCAGCTTTGTCCAGTAATACTCGAAGGAATTTAATAGGCGCCCATTAATTCCTGTGTCTGATAACTTTCCTTGCCAGGACAAACTAAGGTTACACGTTTCATTCAACAGGCAGCAGGCGTTTTTCAGACATAACCCACAGAAAGGAAAACATTTGTTGACTAATCTCAACGTTAAAACGAAGGGAAAAAAATGTGCAAGATGAGTTGCCCAAACAAAGGCACAACTTTCTTGTTCGCTCATTCAGGTGAAATAGTCAACAGGCATTTAGGCAAAAATCCATGCGACCAAAGATTACTTGAACTTCCACATGTAATACAATGTTGTGATTGTACAGTCTGTACATACATGGTTTGAAGACAAACTTGACAAATAAGCATAGCAAAAGTCAACTCTACACACTTTATGGGTTCATAGAGTCATAGAAATAAATCATGACATGCAGAACCAATCTGTCAGGTATTGGATGGTATCTCAGACGTAGACGGTAAAAAGCAGTAAAAAAAAACTTGTTGGGTAACATGTCTTGCATATATTTTCCTGTTATTGCTGAGGTTGTGCAACATAATGTTTTGTGTTTTCAGCAGGTGTTCATTTAAAATGAGGTAGCTTAGCATACCTGACTCTCTTAAGATATCTGGATTAGCCATGGTGACGGCAGCCGTAAAATCTTTCCCTCTGTATTCAGTCTCAAACTGCCACGTGACAAACTGGGACTGTTGGGTCTGAAAAGGGAAAGGTCATGAAAAAGAGCTTATTACATAGGTATTGAGTGACACTTCATTACGACAACATCTTAAAAACATTTGCCCTTGTTAACTTTAACTAACTGTTTTTTTCGTCATTTGGTGAAATTAAGGATTTCTCATCAGCATACATTTTCTAAATATGATCGTTTCTTGAAGTAGACAGAGAAGGTGACATATCGAAAAGCAGCGGGCTGACTCATAGAATCCTGATAACCCACAGAGTCAAACAGACATCCAACTGAATGACCAACTAGCAATGTAAAAGGAATGGTTACCAGAGTTAACAAAAACAAAAGTAACGCTTGTAAGGACAGGAAACAATATTGTACAAAGAATATTTAGTAAAAGAAATGACTGTCTAACCTGAAACACAGCTTTGGCCCTTATTCTGTCACTCAGGTGTAATAGTGAGTGAGCATTTAGGCTACCCGATGAATCCATGTCACCTATAAGCATTGGGCTGTCCTGTAGGGAAACAAACAATTTCAAACAATGTGACAACAGGGTCTTTCAGACAAATGGCTTTTTTAAAACGTCAGTTGTATTTTGTCAACTCTTACCTTTTCTTTACAGTCACCGTCTGTTTGTAGGTATTCTACATGGAAACGATAGGACGATGGCGCAACTGCACTAAGGTGGAATGTGTGATTGACCTGCATGTTGAAGAAAACATGATTGAATTGAATTTCACCGTACAACTGAAGAGGCCACATTATAATAAAAATATTTTGTGTAATGTCACTGTGTGAAGACTGAGTGCAGGCATACCTTAAAAAAGCTACTAAGAGTTTTGTTGACAATCAATTTAACACCTTCAATTTGCTGTGGAAATACATCTAAGCAAGAAAACAGATGTTTGACAATACATTAGATTTCATTTTAAAGTGAAAAGTGAAAAAACTTAAAGCCCCATTGGGAAACTCCAGTTACCATTGTCATTGTGACACAGCACTCCACAGCACACAAGTGAACACTGCAAGAAAAATGTATATATGCCTCACCAGTGCAAGGGGGCAGCCCTCAGTGGCGCCCCAAGGGAGCAGTGCGGTGGGACGGTACCATGCTCAGGGTACCTCAATCATGGAGGAGGATGGGGGACAGCACTGGTTGATTACTCCCCCCACCAACCTGGCGAGTCAGGAGTCTAACCGGCAACCTTTGGGCTGCAAGTCTGACGCCCTAACTGCTTATCCATGACTGGCCAAGTAGAATCTAGATTTCTGGAAATGTACAGCTGAATGCAGTTTTTTTTTTAAATCCTGTTAAAACAGTGACCTTTACCTTTGCAGCTGCGATGTAAGGCATCAAAGCTCCCGGGGTTGGGGAGCCGTCCATCTCTCCTCTCCCACCTGGAGAAGGGTCTGTCCAGAGGAAACGGGGAGTTCTGACGCCCAGGGCGAGACGACAAGGCCAGGACACTGCCCATGGGAACCAAGACACAGAATCACCTGATCCACTCACACTGCCTGCGGGTCCCTGTAACAGAGGAACATTTGAGATGAGCCAGCTAGCAGAAACCCTACAAAAAGTTCAAAATCTTGGATTTTTTCATCAGCTGTTTGATAGATCATTTGTCATTGCCATTAATGAAATACTGTATTCTGCCATGTAGCATATACAGTGCCCTCCATAATTATTGGCACCCCTGGTTGAGATGTGTTAAAAGCCTTAAAATAAATTCAGTGTTTATTGCAGAACAATACTGTCACACTGAAAATTGTAGGAAAATGTAGCCTTCAACTCAAATGAATTGTAAGAAAATAAAAAAATCCCTGACTAAAAAATAATTATTTTTCATTAAATCACCTGTTCCACAATTATTGGCACCCTTAACAATTCCCAGGAAATAAATATAATTGAAGCATTTCTGTCATTTCTACAGTAGTTTACAAAGTTTACCAGAGTATGTAGGAACATTTAATTAGTAATTCATCACTTCCTGTTTCCCTGGGGTATAAATATGACGTGACACCGAGGCCATTTCTCTTATCCACTCTTAAACATGGGAAAGACAAAGGAACACAGCATACAAGTGAGGCAGATGTGCGTCGACCTTCACAGGTCAGGCAGAGGCTACAAGAAGATTGCCACTCAACTGCAGCTGCCCATATCTACTGTGAGAGGAATAATTAAGAAGTTCAAAACAACTGGAACAGTGGTAAACAAGCCTGGACGAGGACCCAAGTTTATTTTGCCACCACGCACAGTGAGGAGGATGGTAAGAGAAATCAAAAGATCTCCAAAGCTCACTGTTACAGAATTACACCAAATGGTAGCATCCTGGGGTCACAAAGTCTCCAAATCAACCATCAGGCGCTGTCTACACGCCAACAAGCTGTTTGGGAGGCATGCACGGAGAAAACCTTTCCTCACTCACAATCATAAACGCAAGCGTCTGGAGTTCGCCAAGCGGTATTGGGGCTTCAACTGGGACCGTGTGCTTTGGTCAGATGAGACCAAGATTGAGCTTTTTGGCAACAAACACTCTAAGTGGGTCTGGCGTACCACGAAAGATGCGCATGCTGAAAAGCACCTCATACCCACTGTGAAGTATGGGGGTGGGTCAGTGATGCTGTGGGGCTATTTCGCTTCCAAAGGCCCTGGGAACCTTGTTAGAGTGCATGGCATCATGAATGCTTTGAAATACCAGGACATTTTAAATCAAAATCTGTTGCCCTCTGCCCGAAAGCTGAAGCTGGGTCGTCACTGGGTCTTTCAGCAAGACAATGACCCTAAACATATGGCCAAATCTACACAGAAATGGTTCACCAGACACAAAATCAAGCTCCTCCCATGGCCATCTCAGTCCCCTGACCTCAACCCCATTGAGAACCTGTGGGGTGAGCTGAAGAGGAGAGTACAGAGGAGAGGACCCAGGTCTCTGGATGATTTAGAGAGATTCTGCAAAGAGGAATGGCTGAATATCCCTCTTTCTGTCTTTTCCCATCTTGTGAAACATTATAGGAGAAGATTAGGTGCTGTTTTGTTGGCAAAAGGGGGTTGTACAAAATATTAACACCAGGGGTGCTAATAATTGTGACACACATTATTTGATGTCAAACAATTATTTCTTTATGTGGGATTTTTTCCCCACTGAATAAATGCACTTGTATTGAAGGTTGGATTTTTCTCTTTTTTTCCATTAAGGTCCCATATTATTTAGAAAAAAAATAAAATAATTGGAAGCTAAGAAACACATCTCAACCAGGGGTGCCAATAATTATGGAGGGCACTGTAGATATCATAGTAAGACACGCTCACATATGCACAATTGCAGTTTGAAGATCCTTTTTTTCATGGAGGTTTTTTTTGTGGGAGACATTGTCATTACATGATAATAACAGAGAGGAAAGAAGACTAGGAAGAAGAGTAGAATGGAATATATCTTTGATATTGAATACTGTTAAGTGTCTTCTCTGACCTGTAGCATGTAAAACAACACCATCCCACCGCTCATGCATACGCTCAATCTTGTAGTTTATTTCAAAACAAGGGATGCAAAGGATGCAGAAATGCTAATTGCAGGTGCAGGGACAACACAGAGGTCGATGGGATGCTGAGATGTCAAAATACTTAAACACACACTGTCATTATATGTACTTACTGCCTTTCCGGTTTACATAAACGGCATGACGTTGAACGAATTTCGATTCATGAAATGTAAAACACATATAACCCTGCAGAAGATGTGACATTAGAAGGATGCTGGCAAGAAACCACAGAAATAGCTGTGCAACCAGATGTGATGTCCGTTCTGTGACGTTGGAAATTGGGTGTCCAAGAAAATGTTTCCCTCTTGAAACACAAGCCCTAGCATTAGAGTTCTGCCTATCTTTTTCACAAGTATGTTGTGGTTGTCATCAATTTGTGTGAGTTTTAAAACTACAAAAATGGATATGGAGGCCATTTAACTATTCCCGGTCTGAACCAAATATAAATACTGAAAACTTCCGTATTTACATCAGATTTACAGATTTGAATGCTGACGTCACACTAGCAGTGTTCATCATCACTCTTCCAGCAATCATGGCAGATGAGGCGACTCGGAAAGCTGTACAAGAGATACCTCTTTTAAAAACAAATTCTGGCCCAAGAGATAAAGAATTGTGGGTTCAGAGACTTCGGGAGGAGTACATAGCTCTGATCAAGGTAAGTTTAGCAGTAATTCACAAATGATACCAACGAGTCATGTTGTGGTGGTACTTGCTACCTGGCTAGTTTGAGTTGACAGCTGGACATTTAAAGTGAATCAATTGCAGCACAATTATGTCATCATATTTTCTTTCTTTGAAATGTTAAGTGAATCCTCAATGTTAATATTGTGCCATAAATTATGTAACTTACTGTTTACCGTGGAGAAGGTGGCTTTTGCTGAGGTTGTCAAAGTTAGCATTACAAGTCTGGGGGTAGTAGTAGAGTAGAGTAGCTTTATTGATCCCCAGGGGGAAATTCAGGAATGTTATGGTTCAGAACATTTTCAAACTTTGTGAGGGTTTGATTAATATTGCTGATTAAATTGTATTATCACGCAGTATGTGGAGAACAACAAAGCTGCTGACAATGACTGGTTTCGACTGGAGTCCAATAAGGAGGGCACAAGGTCTGTATCATGAAGCCCATGTCTGTGTGCAGTGCTTATGTCCATTTACAGTTGCCTGCTGAGAATTCTTGAACATTTGCCTTGAATTTAAGGGTTTCCTGGTGTGTTTCAGGTGGTTTGGGAAATGCTGGTATATTCATGATCTCCTAAAATACGAGTTTGAGGTGGAATTTGATGTAAGTTTGAATCACAAATAACAACATTATTATAACATGGTCATTCTTTTATAAGCCTTGCGATGATTTTGATTAAAAACTGGCTGTCCTACCCAGATCCCTGTCACATATCCCACTACTGCCCCTGAGCTGGCAATCCCAGAACTGGATGGCAAGACGGCCAAAATGTACAGGTCAGTAAGCAGAACCTGTAAGTGTTGTTGAACCCTTTTCTGTTCATTTCAGTATATATTACTACTGGATATTTTTGTTTAACGGAGTGGAGGTCATAACATGACATTTTTATGACTTCCTCATGCTCATTCAACAACAGCGTGTTTTCAAATATGAGATTAGGGTCATTTCACATAAAATTGGACACTTTGGGTGCCAACCGGCATGGATTTTAACTTAGTGTGCCTTTTTAGTGGGAAGGTATAACCCGAGAACTGCATTTGCATGAATCTGACACCAATATTAAGGGAGTAACAGACTAAGAAAGTCTTAATTAAGAAGGTAGGACATGTATCCTTAATTATGCTAGAGATGGTTTTGATGATCTTTCTGGCTCTAGAAATCACACAAACAACATGGATTGTAACTTTCTTCCGAGTATGAATTTTGAGATACGAAAATATGAAATCTTGAATATCCGAAATGGTCTGGCCCCAAACTGTCTGACTTAACGTGAAATTGCCCATTAGGGAACGAGCACACATCAGCCATATGTGAGTTGACATCTCTGCCTGTCACATACTTGTGTGTTCACTTCAGGGGCGGCAGAATCTGTCTGACGGACCACTTCAAGCCACTGTGGGCAAGAAACGTTCCTAAATTCGGACTGGCTCACCTCATGGCTCTTGGGGTATGTCCCATTTTCCATGTTCTGTATAGTGATTAGCTCATGTCAATTGTGTTTTTTTTTTTTCATGACGGACTTAATTGGCAACTATGTTTTGGTCTATTAATTATTTTGTAGTGATGATGCTGTTTTAGGTTATTGTTATTTTGTTATTGTGAATATTTTGGTCATCATTGCACCATTGGTGTATTGTATAAGCAAATATGTCATTTTTACAAACATGTAATACTCATGCACCCTGTTGTATTTCTGTTTACATTGTAGCTCGGTCCTTGGCTTGCTGTTGAGATACCTGACCTCATTTCCAAAGGCGTCATTGAACACAAGGAACAGCAGAGCAGTTGAGAAGACCTCCATAGCACTCGAGCCTCAGAGTGGAATGCCAACCAACATTTCTCACGACACATCTGTAATCTCTCCTTCAACGGACAGACTACCACTTTTGGCTTGTATATTTATTTTGCCTCAGGTGACTGAAATTGCCTTTTTCATCCATCAGAGATAGTCAGTGTAAGAATGAATAAGAATTGTGCTATGTCAGCGCACCACTTACATAATTGAAATGTCAGTGACCTACAAAGTCATAGTGCATATATTTTTAATATCCTCTAATGAAATGTGTTTTGAATTTTTAATTCTGTAACATAGAGGAATCATCCCCTTTACACCACTAAAACACTTGAGATGGGAGATTAGTTGATGTATTTGCTCACATACAGGTACATCAGCCTAACAAGTTTACTTTGTCATGGTGCAAGTCGACGTTGCCTTTAGTACAGTAAGGACAACGGAGTCTGCAAAGATAAACGGTTGTACAGGGACCACCTTAATTTATGCTCTAGGTGTTTGTGAGTCTCAATAGACAGTGTTATTTTCGGAAAATGTCCACGTAGTCAAATAACGTTTCTGTTTAAAAAACATCCATCAGATTCTCATGATTGTCACTATTGTCACCTGACTGTAAAAATGTAAATTATGATACGAAGAGAGCAGTGTCAATGGTCAGACACAGATCACTGACATAATAAACGACCTGTATTGCAAACTAATAGGCCTAAACGCTTATGTTATCATTACACAATTTCTATGCTACTCAATTGCTGCATCAAGAATGGCCTATTTTTTTGGCATGTGCTTCATGGTAATAGACAACTTAGATGTTGTATAATATGTGTGTAGAGCCCCCCAACTGACATGTTACAAACTGGGATAAATGATTTGCAAAAAAATATTACAAATGTGTTCAATTATAGAAATGGTCTAATGGCAAAAGTTGCATTTTATTTTGCATCTTACAAAGGCAGTGTGATAGAGTGGTCCTTTTGTCTGGCACCTGGATCATTTTTTTTGGATGTGTACATTCCAACGGCCAAGCATCTAGCAAAGGCAGTCATAGAGTTTAAAAAAGGCAGAACGTTTGGTGTGACCAATCACTGTTTTCAACAACACAGTCTTTGATTCAAAGTAAAGAAACAACAACAATTTTGCATTAGATACATTTAGGAATGTGGCAGGAGAAATAATAGACAGTATTTTTTTCCCTAGAGTAGTTTGGCTCATTAACAGGATACCTTGATTGTTCCATAATATCTCAGTCGTAAGGAAAAGCAAAGCAAAAAGGAACTGCAGTGCCTCCTACTGTACATGATTAGCAGTTGTACCCATTTTGACAACATCCAGCTACATTATTGCATTACATTACAGCAGCCCTTCCCACTTCCCAGCCACGGGTACACAAGCACACTGCATGGGGTATGCATGAATAACAAAATTATGGAGGAACACTGTCACATTGGGATACAGTCTGAGTTCCACTAGGGGTACACAAGCTCTATGCATGGGGTATGTTGACAAAAGCGTTATATATATATATATATATATATATATATACATATACAGTCACATCCGGATCGATACAGGCAGACATAGTTAGACAGACAGAGTTAGGAGGTACTTATGGTAAGATAGATAGGCACCAAAGGTTTCTAGCATCATGGCCTGGCAGTGCAGACATGCCTGGGCATGAAGGTGCAGATGCTCTGTCCACATCCCCAGCATGGCTGCACGGCGTGGCCTGGATCATTTGGCATCTTGCACGTCTGACAGCCTCCTTGACCGGAGGAGGAGGGCTGGCTCTTTTTCTGCGAGAGGAGTTGCTTTAGCTGAGCTAAGATGGCAGTGCTGGGGGCCAGCGCGATATCTGTCACCTCACACCTCTTTGGGTCCCAGACGCAGTCCTCCTCCAGTCCGCTTGGCACAGATTTCATCCCACAGTTGGGGGGCACCCACGCCGTGTCGTACCCCTGCTGGTGCCAGGTCTTTTGCATGGGGTGATTGTCTGTGTCGATGCGTTTCACCCTCCCGCAGTCCACGTTCAGCTTCAGCACCACCCTGACGTTGACGGCCGAACCGATGGGGTAGCGCTCGGCTTTCTTCTGATTGCGACTCACGTACACCCCAGGACCCAGCATGCCGTCCCGGGACTGAACAAAGCCGTTCTGGATGATTTGCTGGGCGATTGGGATGGTGGTGCCGTGGTACATGGTGTACAGCCGGCCAGACTTGGCCTCCTGCTCGGCACTGAGGTGGTGATCACCATCGTACTCCACCTCCCAACCGTAGAAAGTCACCGCGGACATGGTTTTACTTCACAGGTGCAGCTCTCTGAATGATGAGAGAATGGGATGGGGGAAAAGAGAAAGAAGAGAAGTTGATCTTTAGTCAAGGTATGCCAGTATGTAGAGTAGAGTAGAGTACTTTTATTAATCCCAAAGGAAATTAAGGTGTCTGTCAGCTTACATAAATACACAAATACAAAACATACACAAAGACATTATACACATAATTGAACATTACAGTAAAAGTATATCTTGAGTACTACCGCCACACATTATCTCATATACACACATGCTCTCTCTCTCACACACACACACACACACACACACACACATTGTCACACACACACACACACACACGCACACGGTCGGGTAGGGTATCATGTTGCATACATTCACACTCACAAAAAAATAAAAATAAACATGTTAAGTAAACATACAAGAGCCAAAGTAGTTCTACACAGCTGGACATGGGTCTACACAATAAGAACGCATATTGTCTAACTACTACTTAGTAAGTTGGTTATTACATAACTACTACATCTTAGAACTTTGCAAACACAGTGCTTCAGACAGACTGTGACAGCTGTGCTCTGTACACATTTGACAGTAGCTTATATACAGGAATAATACAATTTCAACACTTACGATTGTGATTGTAAACTGACCACAGATGTGACTTCACTTTACTGGTACAACACTAAAAGGAGATAAAGGAGATCTTTAGTCAATGTACCGGCATGACCTACATAATAAGGAAGCTCATATTATCTAACTACATTATGGAAATATGACAGACATTCCACCTTCATATTTATTCTCTACATGGGTAGACCCAGTAAATTCCTATCCATAGTAGGAATAGAACTTGATATATTAACTTGAATTTGAATATAGTACCTATAGGAATACAACTTCAATATATATTAATATAAATTCAATACAGTTTGTAATTGCAAAATAAGCTCAGAGTTCATTGATTCAACACTAAAGAAGAAGAAAAGGGTGGTCTTTAGCCATATCTATGTAAATCAGTATGTAACTGGGCTAGGCCTTCACAACAAGGAAGCTGTCAGCTGTTCTTGTTTGTTGACCTGGTGCCCCACACTTCACTCTTCAATATACCCTGTAGATTTCCATGCCACGTTTTGGTGTTAACTCACCAGTTTAATTCTAACTCAACAGAAATAAAACCCCATTCATTTTCAATGGGGGTTAATTTCTGGTGATTTAGAATTAAACTGGTGAGTTAACACCAAAATGTGGCATGGAAATCTACAGGATATATTGAAGTGTGGGGCACCAGGTCAACAAACAAGAACAGCTGACAGCAAAGCATCAAGGATATCTGGGCTTCCATAACTCCCATGCACTGTTTTTGCCATTGACTTCAATGTTAAACGCATCATGGCCATTATGAAGACAGATAATGACCTAACCAAGTATTGACCATTGCATGTTATGTAGAAAGTACCAAATTTCAACTGATTTAATGTGACCCGAATTTTGATGAAGAAAAATGTGATTTTATAACAATATTCTAATGCTGCGAATTCCCCAATTCATGGGTTTTTTGAGCTGGAAGGCCAACGTATATAAAAAGAAAAAAAATAATGATTGGAATAGTTAAAAAACTGGGCCATGAATCTACAATCCATGACAGTTTAACATTATTGATGGAATTATGGAAATAAATCAACTTTTTCATGCTATTCTAATAAAAAGGCCTGGAGCTGTATGCCAGCAAATTGATGGGAATACGATAGACGATGTTTGACTGTAACCTTTGTACATGTAGAATATACCACTTACACACTGAAGGTTTTGTTAATTGAATTGGACAGGAAACATGAGATCTTGGTAAATGTACAAGTCAATAGGCTATAACTGGAGTGGATAGGCCTACACAATAAGGAAGATCATTTACATCTGGAAACACGTATTAAGGCGTGAATACTTCAGAAAATTCAGTGTGACACTGACACCCATATTTGACAGTAGGCTTGGTTGTCTGCATAGGAATACGACTGGAATACCGGTACTACAGTTTAATTTAGTTTATTTTGTTTAGTTCAGCAGGGACCATGCACAATAGACATTGTTTACAGAAGTAAAAAGATGGCTTGTGCCAGATTATAGCTATATAGCTAATTTCCATCTGGAGTCCCTGGACAGGTAAAACAAAAAATAAAATACAGTACATGAACAAATAAGCACATCCATAGGCCATGGGTTCATAGCCCCAAACAACACATACACACACACCGACACACACACACTACAATGGCATACAGTTAGAGACAGCAGTTGTAAGAAAGTAGCAGAATGTTCTAAGAAAGTAGCAGACAGTTCGACACTGCAACATTCGATTCGAATGAAATAGCGTTCCATTTCTATGTAAGCAAACAGTGGCCTTTGCCAAGGAATTACAAATCAAGTGCAGCCTAATCAGGCTACTTAAATCACGTATGCTTCATAAATTAAAAGTTTTACTTACTCGATTTAGGTGGACATTCTGTGTGGCATTCACCGCTGTAGGCGTCTAGCTTTCACTTTCACTTTATGGGAATGCTGACATGCGTTTCAGATAAGAGCACTCCCCTTAATTTGTATTGAAGGCTGTTCACGTCCTTTGATGTAGGCTACATTTGATCATCTGACAAATATTTCGGATGTAGCCGTCATCAAAAGGCACTGAATCACATGGCTGAACTTTTTTTTGTCAAATACATACACTTTTTTGCTTGTGAATTCATGTATATGTTTATTTATTAAATTATCTGTTGTTTGTTTAGGCCTTTACTAGCCCAAACGAGGTTTTCAATTTCCCTCCAAAGCTGGCTGTCATCTCATTGGTCCATGTTACCGCATAGGAACTGCATAAGGAACTAGGATTCCTCATGAATGAAATTGATACGGTCAACAATCGTACGTGTGCGTCTGTTCATTGCTACGAAAATATGCTTCATTGAGTTCAAATTAGTTCATTTTTGAGGGACACCACATAAACATTTTTTTGCAAGTTTGTGTGTATGTGCCACCGTGGGCTTTTTCTGTGTTGGAGTAGAACTAGCATCTTTGCTGTTTCCCTCAGGGTCATTTAAACTGGTGCTCCAGCAGCCTCCAGCCCTAAGAACCAAGAGCCTGAAGGAGGATCTCATGTCACTACTAAGAATGGATATCTCTATATGAATCCACTGTGTTGGCTTTCGCACAGTGTTACTTGTGGGCTTGCAGATCCAAAAGGTAAACGTGTAGTTTGCATTTTTAATGAATTGAGCACTCTCTTTGCAATGCCACGTTCCTTCCATCTGAGCTAAACACATGTTAAAGCACGCAAATCTCTTGGGAGGTTAGCATAATTGGCTAGCCAACAGCAGTTCTCGCAGTGCTAAATCCTTTGGAATATGTCATGGCTAATTTCTGGTCAGTAGCAACTTGGTAGACAACATAATGGCCTTTGCTGGCGAATTTGCCTCCTCGTCGTGTCATGTCATGCATGAAACAAACGCCACTAGCAGTCGGCTTTCTTTTGAAACGAGTTGTCTTCATATATCAGGTGATAGGTTGCCCAGAAGTCTGCTATTAGCAGTTACCTGTTAGCATTGCACATCACCTGTTGCTTTGCAATGCAGCTTGCGAGAATGTCGTCGCATGTTTTTTTCATGTTTTGGTGTTGTTGTGGGTGATTTGCAGTCAACCATGTGCAGCCCACGTGAGGTCCTGCTTGTTGGCGAGGGGAACTTTTCCTTCTCGGCTGCTCTGCTCGAGTCGTCTATGGAGGAGCTGCATGTAACTTCTACCTGTTTACAGTCTGAAGATGAGGCACTGAGGATGCATGGTACTCAGGAAAACATACAGCATCTACGTGATTGTGGTAAGTGTCTATGCCTTCTCATATTTGCACTGTCATTGTCATTTGCAGGAACAACAATGTCATGGTCACTGTCACCTCTACCACTCTGCTGCTGCAACATGCCACTTTAAACTCAGATCTGTTTCATTTGTTTTACTTACTTAGGTAATTTGCACTGTCATGTCACCTCTGCTCTATTATTCTGCTAGGCACTTTTGATTGTTATCTATCTTTAGCCTACTTAGAACTATGGTGTGTTATGTGTGTTGTATAGTTGGTTGATTGGCCCAGTGCTTGTAATAATTATTATTATTATTATTATTTACATTATTTATATTGTGATGTGGGCACTCTTAAAGAGCTGCCTGACATCTCATTGTGTGTTAGGCAATCTATTCTATTCTATTCTGTTTGATGTTTCAGGCTAAAAGAAGCCCAAAACATTTCAGACTGTAGAATAACTGAATACATCATTTCTAATCCACCTGAATGCATTATTTCTCATCCAGCTGAAGGCATTATTTCTTGCATGATTTCTTGCCAGGTTCAACGGTGCTGTTTGAAGTGGACTGCACATGTCTGAGCGAGCATGAGGATCTACACGGTCACCTTTTTGACTGCATTATTTTCAACTTCCCACACTTTGGCCGTAAAAGCGGAGTGAAAAAGAATCGTGGACTTCTAGTGAAATTTTTTCAAAGGTAAACTGACGTGTACTTTCGTAGGCGATGTAGATGCCATTGCCACACCTACCACAGGTGAACTACTGTATATGTTAAGTATATGTATTGGCTTAAAACCATGTGGTGAAATGTATGCTGTTATCCTTTCATGTTTACATGAATACAGGTTCTAAAGTTCTAATGTAATGTTCTCTTTCTTTCTTTCTTTCTTTCTCCATCTGTCTGCCCCCGTAGTTGTGCGAAGGTCTTGAAAGACGGTGGAGAGGTTCACGTGGCCTTGTGCAATGGCCAAGGTGGCACTCCAGCCGACAATCCAATGAGAGAGTGGCACAACAGTTGGCAAGTAGTTGCCATGGCAGCAGAGGCTGGTCTTGTGTTGAACGAGGTCCATCCTTTTGATCCCACCAAATATCAGGGCTACAAATGCACAGGCTACAGGTGTGTAGTTTATCAAAAACGTACTGAAATATTCCTGCTTGAAATTCAGATGGAAATGGCCATTCTGCGTATGGTGTTGCAAGAGAGCGGTTTGCAGACTTGGGTATATGTGACTGACTACAGCTATATAAATTACAGCCGATTTGTTGTACAGTATATCACGAAAGTGAATACACCCCTCACATTTTTTGCAGATTTGTGAGTATATCTTTTCATAGGAAAGAATTAAAGAAATTTCATATTGACACAATGATTAGTGACCTTTTAACAACATATTTAACCGCTTGGTTTCAAGAGGGATAAACAGACCAAGGATATGGATCACTGGAACCATGTTGTGTGATCTGATGAGACCAAGATAAACAAATTTACTTTATATGGTGTCAAGTAAGTGTGGTGGTAAACAAGCAAGTTTTACAAAAAAGTGTATCCTCTCAATAGCCAAGCATGGTAGTGGGACTGACATGGTTTGGGGATGCATTAATGCTGTCAACATTGGTAATCTGAAATACACCTAAAAGAAACATGCATGTCAACATGCACTGTGACTTCTGAGGAAGAGTTCTTTCAAATCTCACACCAATCTCTTTAAGCCAGGTGCAGTCTCAAAAGTTCAATGCAAAAAAGGTTGAAATGCACACAGATGACCTTTTAATCCCTTTTCATTTCGAGACGATTAGAGCCAACACAGCCCAGTCACTACCAGATTTAAATCTGGGGTGTACTCACTTTTGTGGGTACAGGTTCAAACATTAATGGCTGTATTTAGATTTTTTCTGAGTGAACAAGAAATGTAAGCGGTTAAATATGTTGTTAAAAGGTCACTAATCATTGTGTCAAAGTGACATTTCGGTAATGCTTTCCTATGAAAAGATATACTCACAAATCTGCAAAACTGTGAGGGTTGTACTCACTTTCGTGATATACTGTATAGACAATTATGTATATACTTTTAGAGCAGTGTTATGCAGTGTGTAGACCACTCTCTCACACCATCCACCATAATTGTCTGGTTCCTTGATGACAGTTTTTGTGGATGTCGCAACCCAACTTTCAAACGCATTCTGCTTATGATGATGCCTTTTAGTTAGGCTCATGCAAATTGAACTGTCAGCACCAGGGCATTGATAAACAAGTCCCACTGATTAATGAATTCCTAATATTTGATCCCTCTTGTGTTTTTTTGTTTTTTTTTGTGCATTAGGAGCCAAGACAAAGGCTTCCATGTGGAAAATGGCCTCAACCATATCTTTACCCGGAGCTACCCGTATACCACACCGGTGAATGTAAAAATGGAGGCAGCACTGGCCAAGGAGACAATTTTATTTGAACTTCCAGCAGAGCTCTCTGAATATGTTAACAGGTGCTGAGATGTCCATCTCTATGATTACTCCAAATGGTTTCAATTAAGTGGTAGAAAAAGATCTTTTAAAAGGTTTGACACATTGCTTTAGTGACCACAGTAAAAGAAAGTAAGGAGTTGGAAGTGTTGCCTTTCTAATTGTAATTTTTTTCATGGTGGTGTTCATATCCGTTGTCCTGCACATGGCCTGCCCAGTGAGACGTGCACACATTTACTGCACGGTACATGGCTTTAATGAACTAGTGACACCACTTATCCCTTGCTGATCTTTTGTTGAACTGAATTAATGGGTTTGGTGCATGGAGTGCTATGTCCAAAGTTAGGCATTATTCTAAGACCTGTTAGTTTAATGTATTATAAATGCAGTACTGTATTCATAATGTCAATTGGTTGAGGTGTTGAGTTTCTTTAAGCCATTATTATTTTTTAATGGTACATTACGTTACTGTAGTAAGAAATAAAGCAGGAAAGGGGTGCACCTTGCATCACCTTGTGTCTTTTATTTGCACAGACGCGTTTCGGCGTGTGCCTCCTTCAGTGTGCCACGCTCAAAGTAATTAATGAACTCTTGACCAAAGCCTGCTCCCCTCTGTAATTTACTGTAGTAAGCCGATGGTGTCACGAACACTCATGTCTTGGTTATTTTCATTTACAGATCGTTTCTGGACTCCCAGTCCTGCCACCCAGTGAAACTGGTTCAGGAGCAGCTCCTCAGAGAGCTGAAGTCGTCATGGCCCGTTAACACACTGACCCAGAACTTTCCAGAACTAGTCTGTTGCCCCTCGGACCAACTGTGTGCATTTGGCACAGACTTGGTCACCACCAGTCAGACTGACATTTACTGGGTGAGGTCACTAGAAACCCACGGGCAGGGCTCACATGAAGAGGTGGAAGGCGACGATCATCCCAGCGCTAACACGAGGTTACTGCACTTTTATAAATTCAATAATTCATTCATTCAGTCATTACATTGAACTGCATCTGCGTATGAAATGTGCTAGACAAATGAAATTTCCTTGCCTATTTATTTATTTGTTTGTTAATTTATTAACTTAAGTTGTTTATTGTTAAGTTCCTTTTTACTCTTCTGTCTCTGCCTCCTAATCCATGTGAAGCACTTTGTGATTGTATTGTTCTGTGCAAAGCGCCTTACAAAACGTTTTTTCCCCCTTCACTTTACTTTACTTTAGGTACGCTCTGCAGCCATCTCTGCTTGTTCATCTCTCCGAGATCATCAACCACGAAGAATTCAGCCCCGGCACCTTGCACACCCTCAGTGGGCTCGTGTTCCGCCGGACTCCCGTGTCCCCCAACACGTCTCCGGCCCATCACCAGCTCCTCCTCGTTGGAGCCTTACCTTCAGACTCTGAACCTCTGAAGTGTCTCCATGGGTGCTTGGAGACCCTGCTGTCTCCACACGGTGTATCGTTCAGGGAGGACCCAGAGGATTCCAATAAAGTATGGCTGAACTCGGACAAACTTCCTAAATTCGGCAGGTTGGCGTACCTGTCCGCGCCGGAGTACGAGTTCCACAGCGTGCGTCTGTGTGTGGTCACCATAGACCTGGACCACTTGGCCACGCTGGTCTTCGGCCTCTTTGACTGGCGCCTGCTGTGGAGCCCCGATCCGCGCTTCCTTCGGCACTTCTCCTCCAAGCCCCTCGAACCCTTCGCCATCTTCTCGCTGTACCCGTCAAGCTACTCACACGACATCAGCTTCTGGATGGAGCCGGACAGCTTCGACGAGCTCGATTTCCACGCCGTGATCCGCCAAGCGACCGCGGGCGCCGTGAAGGACGTGGTCCTGGTGGATCGCTTCAGACATCCGCACATGGGTCACGCCAGCCTGTGCTACCGGCTGACCTACCAGTCGCCTGATCGCGCGCTATCACACAGCCAGGTCAAGGACATGCATGTGGCGTTGCGCAAGCTTATGGCTCAGAAACTGCGGGTCACACTCAGGTAGAGACACTGGCTGGAGGTCACTCCGCTTCCTCCCTTCCTTTCCTCTCGTCCTCTTGCCTAAGTGTCAGCCTGCCTTTCCCCTGCTGTCCATCAATGGAAAGCAATTTTCGGCATCTCGATTACAATTGAGAGAATAACATTTTGAATTCCTTTTTTTTGTGCAAGATATTGAATAAAAACGTCGATCATCGACGTCATTAGGCAGTCCACTGGAAAGGACGTGAGGAAGTAAGATTGACTTGCGGCCCATTAGTCAGGTTAAGTTTACTTGAAGAGTTTGTCAACAGACATGCACCACTGTCAGGAAAGTCTGTGTTTTGCAGGTCGAAAGTTTAAAATGCAAACCAAGTCTGGCCTAAATATTTTTACTCTGTGATGTCAGGTTCAATAACGTGTGCATGATTGATTGTCTCCAACTCTGAGGGCATTTCGAGTGTCATGTACTGCATGGATTTCAGATGTGATCAATCCAGCTTCTAAAATATTTGTATTATTATTCCAGGTGTTCACAACACCAACTGTATTTAATCAGCGGCTCATCGTGTTATTCAGCTGCTGTTTGAAAATAACTACTATATTATTACCTGTCTTGTGTTCACAGGTAGATCCACTTGAATAAGCCATATCTGAGGTTTTGCATATCATTTCAGTTTGCTGCAAATCTGAATTACCTTGAAACATGTTTACTGTGACTGTGGAGGTATATGACATGTTATTATGATGCATGCTATACTACAAAATGTACAAAGAGCTGATCTTTTATTTTATTTAAATCTTAAGTTACAAAAACGTTACTTAAGCCTGGTGCTGCCTTCAGTAATTTGGCTCACCTGGTGTAAATGTTGAGGTGTGCATGCTCTAGCTGGAAGGAGTGATGTTGGTTTCATGTTGGGCATTCCTTGTTTTTTTTTTTTATATGTATATATATATATATATATATATAGCTACATGTCAGTCTGATGTCTTTTAAATGGTTACGGCTGCAAATGTACATGTGTGTTGGTAATTAACTGTTATTTATTGAAGAACAACTTCTTGTGGAATGTATCATGTTTTGAAGATGTTATTTATATTTATTTCCCTGAAATCGGTGTTATGTACAATGACTGCAGGCGTACAATAAAGTAGTTATTGGCAATTTTCTGTTTATCTGACATGTTTGTGTTTCTCTGACATTTACATGAGGGTCGGAGGTGGTACAATTTCACTGAACGGGTTTTCTTGTGAACGCACGGTGGCCCTGCCACACTGTATGGAAGCCTACGTGCAAGGGCAGAACTTTGAGATCACATGTGACCACCACCACCAGAGCGAAGCGCAGTCGTAAGCCACAGTCGAAGACATGGCGTCGAAGGTCCGCCAGCGGAATTACAGGCGGGGGAGTAAACTCATTGATCCAAATGAAATCCCCCTTGAGGAACTGCGGTTGTTACAAGAGGAGAAAGCTGAGGAGGAGAGTAAAAGCGAAGAGTAAGTGGCTGAATATTTTTTATATGCTATATGTGCTACGGTTTATAGCTGACCGGCGAAGTGACTGTCTGCACAGCTCAACCCAGACCTGTCAGATGCGTATGAGTCGTACAGCTAGATTAGGTACCACACTTGTTTTGGCGAGCCATGGCTGTCAACCGTTTTTCTTGACTGACATTTTTAGACATGCTGTTTTGTACTGTGTTATTTCAGCCGTCTGATGTTAGACTCTGAGTATCACGTTAGCCTATAAGGCTTTGAATGATAATGCTAGTCCTATGGCACTGCACGCATTTCATTCATTCATCAGACACTTGCTGGCGGGGAATCGTTCTGACCGATTCCTTTCGAGTATCCCTCTCTCAACTGATCTAATAGTTTGCATAATATCTGTAGTTGTTGTTTGTAGACCCTGTGAAAACGGCTATGTTTGAACTGTGGTTGTTCTTCTGTGCAGCTTTGAGCTAATGCTTGCTAACTGGTGATCATGGGGTATTTTAAGAGCCACGTATCAGTAAGTCAAGAGCCTGTCAACGGGATAGACGGATCAACCACCTACAATCTACTACATCTGTGCCTTTTAACACAGCAAAATAAATGCACGTTTAATCATTTTTTTGTCCTTGAGTGTTGAGAATCGTTTCCGGTTTTGATGTGTTGTTATCTGCATGCTTGAGTGTCCTAATGTTTTCCCAAACTTGCCCCTCCCCCTTGGTAATGGTACTGTAGTTTGGACCCAGAATTAGAGGAAGATGTAGGTGAGGAAGTTGCCCCCTTTGATAATTTCAGGTCTCCCACCAAGCCTAGCCAGGTCTGGGCTCCCGAGGGCTCCACTGCTTTCAAGTGCCTGGTGTCCGCCCGCTTCTGTGCAGCATTGCTCAGCAACATCTCAGACTGCGATGAAACTTTCAACTACTGGGAGCCAGTGAGTTAGGCTACTTAACTAACCAAGAAACCTTAGCTTACCTAATGTGTTGTGTTCACAAGGAAATGCATGTGTCTATTTCAAGTGTGTGTGTGTGTTTGTTTATTTATTTATTTCTTTTTCTTTCTTTTTTTTTTTTTTGGGGGGGGGGGGGGTCCATTTGTATGAACCCTGTTCACACATTATCAGTTTAGCAGAAGGTTTCATGGGTATTTGATTGGTATTTACAGGAATGTTGTTGTGAATACCATATGAATAGTAATGTATAGGCTACATTCACATTGTTGCTCTATGATATAGATGTATAACATTATGGTTGTTGTTCATAGCTCATTATAAGATAAATATTACTATTGTGGCATGACTATCTTGGCTCTTGATTGTATCTCAGTTAACCACATCCAGAAAAATGAAAAAGTTTTCCCCTTTCTTTGCAGACTCACTATCTGCTGTATGGCCAAGGCATGCAAACATGGGAGTACTCTCCCACATACGCCATCCGCTCCTATGCGTACCTTTGGCTCCACGCTCTGCCAGCCTACTTCCACGCCAAAATACTGAAGACTAACAAGGTCAGTCGCACTGGCTATTTCTGTCCTTTCAGTATGGAGTTAATTGGGATTAGTGTCACGACAGTCATGTCTTTCTTCCTTCCTTGTTCGACAGGTGCTTGTGTTTTACTTCCTGCGCTGTGTCCTGGCTTTTGCCTGCTGTGTATGTGAGCTCTATTTCTACAAGTGAGTGAGCATCTCGACACTTTCTCCATCTCACATAGTGTCTCTGTCATAGGGGCTTATACATATGAACACTCTTTCTTCTGAATGTGTACTGTGTTTATTCATGGTTTTCAAGGTTTTTTTGTCATGACTTTTAGGGCAGTATGCAAGAAGTTTGGCTTACACGTCGGCCGCCTCATGCTGGCCTTTCTGGTGCTGGGTGCCGGAATGTTCTGCTCCTCTGCAGGTGTGTGTGTGTGTGTGTGTGTGTGTGTGTGTGTGTGTGTGTGTGTGTGTGTGTGTGTGTGTGTGTGTGTGTGTGTGTGTGTCCATTACATTTTTGTTTTTTTACACCATATTAAGACAGGAGCGAGAGATAGGAAATGATTGGGGAGGGAGATGCGAAGGGATTTGGAACCGATCCTAGGGATGGCATCTCCTCTAGGGGTCCATTTTCATCCTAGCAACACTTGTTACTTAATTCCAACTAGCCTGATTATCATCGACTTTCAAATCTCTTCGAGACTTGGTCTGACGATGAGCATAATAGTTAAGATTTCCCAAACGGCATGGTTGACCCGCCTCCCTTGATTTGCTACAGGTTGTTTGCTTCCCGACAAAGTGGGAGGAGTTCCTGATTTTTCCGGAGCTCAGAAACTATATTTGTTTTGCTCCTGGCCTGACTAGAAGCAACGCTGAAGGGGTTCCGTCACTAGGAGGGCCCGGCCTGCCTAAATTCCAACATTCCCTGTTCTTAAACCTAAGGATGTATTAGAGCAACTGAGCAATGACCCTGACAACCTCTATAAATGTATGTGAAATTATCACATCCCAAAGGGTATCGGAGTAAATTCTATATCTAAAAGAAAATCTTAATAAAAGCAATGCCCTTCTGATGACTGAGTCATTAAGAAGAATTGCAACATTTTAGTCAAAGATAACAGATAACACCATGTTTGTGTAATGCAGAGTAATCAACATGATTTATTGATGACTTATGACGGTGTAATTGTCAATAAACATGATGCAAATGTGTTGGAAATGACTGTTATTACTGTGTGTGTGTGTGCGTGCGTGCGCCTGCGTGTGTGTGTGTGTGTGTGTCCGTGTCCGTGTCCGTGCATGCCCCCCATAGCGTTCCTGCCGAGCACCTTCTGCATGTACACCACGGTGGTGGCCATGACAGGCTGGTACCAGAGCCGCCTGGACATCGCGGTGCTGGGGGTGGCCGCAGGGGCCATCATCGGCTGGCCCTTCAGCGCTCTGCTGGGGTGAGTACTGTGAGTAGAGCGCTGATGGGCACTCATCCATTGCACTCATCACATGACGACAGACACCTTTTGAAGCAGATTATATTAGATCCTGTATGTCCGTGTGGCATAGAATACATCATACACTAGTTTATTTTTTTGTAACAGTACTTGACGTCGGCGTCATACATATGAGATGACGGTGTCATAACAGTGCCGTAACACACTCATGCATGTGTTATAAACATGATGTCAATGTCATCAACATTTTATGACTGATATCATTCAGTGACATTCGGTTTTGGTAAAGACAGCCCAAACAATGTCAACTTTTGTGACACATAAACATTTTATGACATTGACACGTGTTTGACTCATCCATGACGGTGTCACCGTTTTGACAGTTATGACCCTTGCCATGAAGACCCTTTTCTTCGTTTCATTGTGGAATGCATTCACACGCTCATGGAATATCTTATTACGTTTTTCTTATTACGTACTGTTCTTATTCCGTTTGTTACAGATTACCCATCGCCTTTGATTTTCTGGTGCGTAGGAAAAGATGGAAGCACTTTTCCATCTGGGTTGGAATTTCTCTTCTCATCTTCCTGGTAAGAAAATAATTACAATATAATTGAAACTCTTACCGTCAGGGGTGTTACGGTTTAATATTTGAGCTTAGATATTAATGTAACCAATGTTTATTGTTTTGTACAGCTTCCTGTGGTGTTAATAGACAGTTACCACTATGGCAAGCTGGTGATCGCTCCTTTGAACATCGTCCTGTACAACGTCTTCTCTTCACATGGCCCAGATCTCTATGGTACAATTCTTAAACATACTGTTTTTGATTTTGTGTGTTTATAATTCATGTAGTTCAATGTTCAATATGATAGAATGTTTTTGTTGAATGACAACAACACCTGTTTTCGGTCTTTGTTTAGGCACAGAGCCATGGCACTTCTACTTTGTAAACGGAGTCCTGAACTTTAATGTTGTGTTTGTGCTGGCCTTGTTTGCCCTCCCCCTGACTGCTTTGATGGAGGCTCTCCTCAAGAGGTTTAATGGTGAGCTATTACATGTCACCTGTTGTTGGAAAAGAATATATTTTATTGTCAGTATACAGAAGTGCAATATACAGATACAGATACAGATACACTCACACTTTCCAACACAACACTCTGTGAAGCATCCTTGGGTGTTTTGAAAGGCGCTATATAAAACGAAAGTATTAGATTTGGTATTCATAGAATAATTGAGATTGAAAAGCAGCTTACCCTTCACTGCAAACTAGGGCTGTAACCATATTGTATCGAACCGAGAAATTGTGATGAGTCACGATTCTGTAAGAAGGCAGTATTAAAAATACTGCTTAAAGTACTTTTAAAGTACTGTTACCCTTCAAAAAGCAAATTAATTAATTAAAAAAGATAGATTAAAAAATTGTGGGGTGTATGTGGAGCCGTTGGTCCAAAATCATGATACGAACCGAATCGTTACAGCCCTACTGCAAACATGTATGCAGACTATTAACCAACATGGTGCATGTGTTCAAGCGTCTTATCAGTGAGCATTACAACAGTATGGCTAATTCATATTGCTGTCCTGCCTTCTCCCGTGTCTCCTACAGTTCAAAACCTGGGCCGTCCCTACTGGCTGACGTTGTCCCCCATGTACCTGTGGATGCTGGTCTTCTTCACCCAGGCCCATAAGGAGGAGCGCTTCCTCTTCCCCATATACCCCCTCATCTGCCTCTGTGGAGCCGTGGCTCTCTCCTCCCTACAGGTACACTACATGGAGACCTCATGGTTAAACAGGCTTATTTATAATAGTCATATTTATAACACAGTTATTCATAGTAGGACCTGTACTTAAGATTGAGCAGAGGTATATACAGTAAAAGTGGAAGTGTACTACTTGTAGTGTACCTACGTACCTCATTAGCTACAGTGGAATAACTGTCGTATATTCTATGTAAGATCATTGATTTGATTGATTGATTTCATCAGTAAGCGTACTTTTACTTCAACTTTATACACCTCCGAGATCGATGTCCGAGGCCCTCTTCAAAAAAGGTTTAAAATATCTTTAGTTTGCATTCTAAATCATAATAGATTCGGTACACCTGTCTGTAAGTATATTTCTGTTTTATAACTGCTGCTTGTTGGAATTATTTTTTAATTGGAACTTTTTAACAGCTCTGTCAAAATAAGCACGTGTCGTACTAGATATATTTTAACTGCGCTTATTTATATGACCCTGTATTTAAAAGTATATCTGTTGTCCATCGATAACAACAGTTGTTTCAAACAGACACTTTCAAACAGCTCTATAGAAACACACACACACACACATGTGAACCTGGATGTCTACCATGTAGGCTTAAAATACTAAGCCACTACTTAAAAGATGAACAGGACTTACAGTATCACTTGGCATGGCCCTGAACAGCATGACATAAGGGGGGGCTGTCCGAAGGCTCCCTCTACTAGGAGTCACGTTCATGGCACGTTTAACACCTTATGAAATCAAATGAAATGTCCGCACACTGGCTGCCATTTTGATTTTTTATTTCCTAGAATAGAAAGGAGAGTGAGCGTGACATTCCATTTTACTTCAATATTTGGTCCGAATCTTTCTGTCAGAAAAAAAAATGGGAATGAGTGAGCGTGCAACCATTCCATTTTGTGACCCTCTTTGTTATACGTTTTGGATGTTTGCACCACTACCTCTTAACGTCACGTTTAACACTGTACCATGTGTGGTTTTTGCCTTTTTTTCCCCCTTACTGTTGCAGAAATGCTACCACTTCCTATTCCAACGGTATCGATTGGAGCACTACACGGTGTCCTCTAACTGGCTGGCTCTGGGTTGCGTGCTCTTCTTCGGCGTGCTGTCACTCTCTCGATCCGTGGCAGTCTTCAGAGGTCAGAGGAATCCCTAACAAAGCCGTTAAATACATCCGCGGCGCACACACACACTCTTATGCTCATTCTTTCACTCATTCACTGACACTCCCTCTGTCACACTCACACAAGGACACTGGCTGACAGTTAATTTTGTGGTTAGTTTTTCTGTGCAACTGGTCCTTGTGTGGCAAAACTCCTCAAAATGCATTATTGACACAAGATGTGCAAGTTCTGTGGTGCTTATTTTCTTTGTCTAACCAGGGTACTTGGTAGTCATTAGAACTAACCCAAAGTTATGTCTCCTATAATATTTGTATTATTTTCCAGTGGTCTGTGTTGTCTCCAAGCATTTGGTGTTTTTTTTTTTAAACTGTCACTTATTTTTCAGCCTCAATTTTGTTTTGCCTAGTTTGGATTCCACTTTAGTGACAATCTTGCTGGTTCCTCTCCATCCCACTCGTTGCTAGGTTACCATGCCCCATTGGACCTGTACCCAGAGTTCCATCGCATCGCGACAGACCCCAGCATTCACACGGTGCCAGAGGACAGACAAGTCAACGTGTGTGTTGGCAAGGAGTGGTACCGCTTCCCCAGCAGCTTCCTCCTCCCCAAAGAGTACGTCTGCGCTGTGCTGTGCTGCGCTTTCTCAGGAAGTGATTGAATGAATGGTGTCCTTGTAATGACTTTACCGACGGTAATCTTGTTGTCTGCACACACCTTTGACCTGTGTTCTGTAACACCGGGAACACATTGAGACAAAATGAGCGAAGCAAAGAGAGGAGAAATTCAGTGTTCCCGCAACGGTCAGCAGGTCGTAGCGGCAAATCAAATTTTGCAACAACATTAATGTTTTTTTTATTTAATTTGATTTGATTTTGATTTATTTTGATTGGTCGCAACAGGCAAAATTCACACCTCATTTGCATAATATTAAACTTGACAGAATATTTTCGATTCGCTTCTCTCCTGTTTGCTTGCCATCGCCCCACTTTGCTTCCCGCATAGGGATGAATGGCGATTTTCACAAGTGTAAATGCACATAGGACAAGAGTGAAAATGTCTCAATTTGTTATCAACTTTTTCTGTGATGGCAAAGAATAGGGAAAGTCTGTTTTTTACCTTGTGGGATCATAATGATATACTCGAGTTTAAGAACATTGTCCTCAATGACCATGTAAAGCCGTCTGTACTTGTACTGAAGATATTTTTGAAGTTGTGATGCCTTGTTCTTCAGTATTAAAAGTTTACAACATTTGTGTCCCAGTATGGCATTATACAGCATGCACATCAATTGTATTTGACTTAATCTTGTCCTAAACGACATTACTTTCTGTCTCGTTTTTTGTCATAGTTGGCAGCTGCAGTTTATCCAGTCAGAATTCCGAGGTCAGCTTCCCAAGCCGTACTCCAGTGAACCATGGGCAACTTCCGAGATTCCTGAGGACATGAACGATCAAAACCTGGAGGAGACATCACGATACGTAAGTGCTTCATTAGCGCTCATGAATTGAGAAGGAAAAACCCTATCCAAGTGGCTATAAAAATGTTCAATAATACATGCAAACCATGCCATGCAGTGCACTGTTCTCCATGTATTATGCACTGTTGTTCATGCACGAAAGTTGTGAGTATGTGCTTGTAAAGCCCAAGACAAATTTCCCTCTGGAGATAATACTGTATACTCAACTCTACTACTCTTCCCAACTCTTGGACATGTTGATACTGTTGTGTCAGATTTAAAAATATGTTACCTCTAAGGAAATAAAGATATCTTAATAGTAGTGCCAGTATACAGTATATAGTTGATTACACCAAAGTTCTTATGCAGCAAATGGTAGGTGACAGTAATTGGAAAGGCAGCTTGTCACACTTATGCAGCAGTGGCAGAATGTGACAGTAATTGTAATAGTAGCTAGTGACTCCTGTTCAGCAATGACTGTGGGTGACAGTAGCTGGTTCTTGTCCCCTCAGGTGGAGCTGAAGCAGTGTCACTACCTGGTGGATTTGGACCTGGACATAGAGGCGCCACGAGAGCCACGCTACGCAGCCAATAAAGAGGACTGGACCGTTGTTGGCGAAGAAAAACGTTTCCTGGATGCAAGCAGGTCTGCTTGGTTCTACTGTGCTGACTCCTGTCTGTTTGTTTGCTTTTTGTTATTGACTTAATTCCTTTTCAGAGAAATTCTGCGTATTAGGTATGTCTGAAACGCATTTTGTTGCACATGTTTTTATCATATACAGTGAATATATATTATTTTTCCTTGTAACTGAAACACATTTTATGGTATATTTAAACCACTTAGTGGTAATTGGGTGCAGGCGTTTCTTTTTTTTCACCTGCATGTAGCCTGGCACCTGAGCTCAGAACCACTTGTATCTTGCATACCTTTAATTAGCCTGAAGTTAGTAGCGAGTTAAATAATCCCCTTCAACCACTGATTAAATTGGCTTTTGTAAGGTTGGGCCCTACACTACCCTCAGATGTCACTCGCTCTTGACTCTATTGTTGTCATGCTATAAATACTACTGCAGCAACGAGAGCTCAGCGGTGGCTAGCTGTGTTGCCGAGGTGAGGAGAGGTAGCTGAGCTACGGAAGAGATATCCAGCCCAGGTTAAACTCTGACCCCTCGACCCTCAAATATAGGTCAGTTAGGATTTTAGCTTCAGAGTTAATTGGTTAACTCTGCAGAGATTAACGGCAACATGCTTCCCTTTGCTCCATGTGCAAATCTCTTTTAAAATGAGGATTATTAGTGTTTACATGTTGGCACTGTGTTTACAACTTGTGTTGGTTGTCGAATCTAAGCTCATTGGCTCATACATGCATGTAACCGTGCCATATGCCTGTATTCAATGGTGAACTGTGTATGGTTTCCCTATTAAAACGGGAACCCATAGTTATTGTTGTTAGTTTGCATGGCCAGCAAAAAAAACTCGAAAATTTGGGACCGTGTATTTACCTGATTAGATGACTTGGTGCAGAAACATGGAGGATGGAGCACCCTTCATGTAAATTTAACACAAAAAATTGAACTTCGCTTACTAGGACTTTCGCTACTAAGGAAGTGTGGGACCATGCAACCCAAGTTTTGGTCATGGAACACCTAAAAATGTTACACGTTGCTTTTTTTACTGCGCCTATTTGTTGGGCCTGTCTCTTGTCATGCCTATTTGATATTGTATGAAGAATTTTACCGCTTAAACCTACCCCCTTCCATGACCAAGTTTTGGTCATGGAACACCTAAAAATGTTACACGTTGCTTTTTTTACTGCGCCTATTTGTTGGGCCTGTCTCTTGTCATGCCTATTTGATATTGTATGAAGAATTTCACTGCTTAAACCTACCCCCTTCCCCTTCCCTTCGGTTTTGCGCGTTCACGTATAAGGGTAGGGGCACAGTGGTTTTACATACAGTGTCCAATCTCGCCCTCCAACCTGTGCCTGCAGTTCACCTAGGGAGCGCTGTCGAGACAGCAGAGCCTATAAGGCTGGCACTAATAACGGACAGTTGTGCTCGCTGTTGGCTGAAACTTGACAATATTACTGTTAGTTCTGAGAAACCAATGTGGATTTAAATGAAATGTACAATAACCTGGGAGTTATGTCCTTCTGATTTCTTACAGCTTTGGCATTTATGAGTCAGGCTCCGCTAGCATCTTGCTCACAAAATTGCTTTACGGCAATCATGATCACAGCAATGCAGCCGGCCGACCAATCCAAACGCAGTGTGTGAAGCCACTCGTGACGTCATATTAACAATAAAGACGTATTGTACAAAGATCCAGCGAGTTTAAACATTCAAACTAAGTGCTGTTCGAAAGGATAATTTATCCTGCCTTTGGGAAAAATAAAATGAAACGATGATACCAATTCTTTCCCAAAGCAATGGCAGCATCTGTGGTTGAGCTCCATGGGACCCCATTCATTCTAACAGCCTGTGCGCTCCTTGGTGCCATCTGGATGGCGCCACTTAGTGGACAGTACCACCTGGAAAAAGTTGCGAGATTCCTCTCTCGTACTACCATAGACCCTCTCTGGTAGGGGTGTCCCAAAAAAAAGTTAAGGCAGAGGGGTATGGGGAAGGAGAGCTTTATACACGTTTAAACTTAGATTTTTGAGAGGCAGACTTCAAACGGAAGGGTAAGAAATTAGAAATGGGATTTGGCCTAAGAATCCATGGTTATGCCTGTCTGTAACTGTAACTGTACCTATGCCTGTGTTTAACCTGTGTTGCCTGTCTGTTGTGCCTGCCTGTCTCTTGAAATTGTACCATCTATGGTAATAGCTGTGTGTATAACCATGTCATATGCCTGTGTTTAACCATGCCTGTCTGTTGTGGTTCTCTGTCTCTTCCGCAGGTCGTCGCGGTTCTTCAGAGCCTTCTTCGTGCCATTCCTCTCGGAGCACCAAACAACCTACAGCAGATACGTCATCCTCAAACGAAGATCAAAGCACGGCAGGAGAAGACCTTAACCATCACACACATTCCTCTAGGAGTTTACCCAAAACACTGGTTTACCCTTTCCAATGGCCGGCAGTCTTAGCTCTCTACTGTCTATTATGACATTGCATCGAAATACCAGGAGTGTGTGCGTGCGTGAGTGCATGTGTGTGTGTGCGTATAGGTGTATTTAAGTATTTTGAGAATGCAGATGTGTATTTATGTACATATGTATAGTGAACATTTATATTGGAGCGTGCTGAAACTGGATGACTATGTGTCTGTTATGTTTTATGCCTGTTTGTCTTGAAGCTGAGGGAGGGGGGTTATTGAAGTTCCTTTTTGGTCTCAGTATTCCATCCATTCATTCCATGGGCATCCATGGACGCAACCTACAATACCTGCGGAAGAGGCAGTTAAACCAATGACTGTGTATTAGAATGGACAGCAAGGTTACACGACTTTGAAGCATTTTCAATTGTTGATTTGCAACCAGAATATAGGGGCCACGTTCAGGACGCGTGAAGCGTTTGCAAAACATTTCAATCGGAATCATATTTAATCACATTTAAAACATAAATGTGGTGCGCTGACAACCCTGTTGTGTTTATAAGTCCTGAGCAAATGCCAACTGAGTGGGAGATTATTATTTGTGCCGTTCTGTCAGAGAAAACGACCTCGCTGATTGGATGATTGGTTGAACATGCCTATCAAATGCAATTAGCATATATACCCTGTTTGGTCAAAAAAACGTGGCAGAATGTTCCAAAATCCACACACTATCAATTCTGAGCAAACTTCTCACAAAATCCTGCTCCTCAGTTACAGATGAGCAGTGATGTACAGCTATTTACAGCTGCATATTGACAGTGAAAAATGCTTAACATCTGTTGAACCATGTCTATGTCTATACATGGGTTTCCCGATTGTAAACAACCCCTCACCATTTTCCCATGTCAAGTGTTCTAGCCTTGGTAGTGTGTGAAACGCCTAGTGATTGGATACTCCGCGGAGTTCACCAAAGAGTATCCAATCACTGGGCTTTTCAAGGCTAGAACACTTGACATTGGGAAATGGTGCCTTTCTGCACACCCCAGTCTGGGCACTCTTCGACCTCTGATTTTTGGAAACTGCTGTCACTCAAAAATGAGCTCAGGTGGTTGGCTGCTTAGCATCTTGCCCCTCCTCACAGTGAGAATGTTTGTAAAAAGGAAACCTATGTATGAAATGCAGTCATTGGGTTCATCTGTCTCCTCCTCCTTGCCAGAGAATCGCATCGCATCACTCATCACCTCTTGTGCCACGCCATTGGTGTGACTGCCTGTGCTGGCTGGTCCATGCCCCATATACTGAAGAGGTGCGTGTGTGTGTGTGAGAGAGAGAGAGAGAGAGAGAGATCTCTGCTGACCCTTTAAGGACCACGGTCCCCTGTTTGTGGTGTCCTAATGTAGTTTTTGACGTCCTCCTCTGAGGCTGACTGACCTGGACAACAAAGATGACCAAAATTTAAAAACGGACCAATACCAGGTCACGTCTCTTTTCGAGGTACTTCAGTGTTTCTCACTGTTGTCTGTGTCAAGTGTAAACCATCAGAGTATACAGTACACATGTTATTCTCATCCTTTCTCCCCTCACTCATCTAATCGCGTATGTGGTGTGGGACAACATGATCTTAGGGGAACATCAATTATTAAATGTCTGTTTTGTGTCTTTTTTTTTTTGTTTTTTGCAGTTTGGAAGACATTAGTATGTTGTCCAATCAGTGTTGTGCATATCAAGGGAAGGAATGGACTTTGTCATAATGTTAATGTGGGCGGAAAAAAAATCATTTCAAATAAAATGATTGTGATGATAAAATCATTTATGCCGCAATGTGTCGTTAATGTACAAATGTCTAAGTACCCTCGCACTGTTAATTTTGATTAAACACAAATTGTGTTGTTTGATAAATTATGGTATTTTTCAAGTGGGCTTGCCCCAGCAAGTCCATTTACTGTAATTCCAAAGTCCTGTTATCATCGTTCTAATATCTGCTTCCTCCACAAATGTATAATGCGCTACTCCTCCTAGGGCTTTTGTTATAAAGACACCATTCCGACTCTAAAACAACCGGCATGGTTTAGAGAGATGTTAAAGCACGCATTGCATGTCCGTACTTCTATTTCGTTGTTTTGCTATTGGCGATTTTGTGCAACTTTTGGTCCCCGTAGGAAACAATGGTGGAATGTTCAGGCAGTGATGTCACCCGGCTCTAGAAACTAGAGAAAAGGTTTTTCAACCATAAAATCGGAACAATTTCACCTATAAACTTTGTTGGAACTTTGTTAGAGAGGTCAGGAATCTGACTGGTGCAAATGTCATTTGCCACAACTCTATAGTTTTTGAATAACAGCCATTTAAAAAAAATGAGTAATTGTTTTTTCATTTTCTGCGAGAATGCAGTCTAGTTTATCTTGTCACACCACATTTTGAAATTCAGACCCGGTATTACCAATAAGCAGATTAGTCAGTTGCCTAGGGCCCCACCAAAATTGTACCCAACAGTCAACCCTGCCTTGTCTGGCTCTTGCCCTACCTGTAGTTCTACGCAGCTTTGTGAGCTCCACTACTAGTTGGAGCTCCACAAGGGGGCTCCAGAGCTACACAGAGAGGCTAAGCCATGCCAGGGTAAATAAGTAATTCTAAAGGGCCCCATGTCTTGAGGGGCCCCAACCAGCTGCTGTGCGTGATGTGTGCTGATACACAACAGGGAGGTGAGATTATATGACAGCAGGACTTAAATGCCTGTCTGAAAGTGTAGAGCGGGTACGAACAAACAATCTATTGTCAATGAAAGCTACTATGTAGGCCTATAGTAAAATCACCTTTACAAACTTTGAGAATAAAAAGCCAACAGGCAATGCAATCAATGAGAATGACCTAAAGGAGCGACTCACTTTTGTACCATCACGCACAGTGGCTTTATGAGTATGTTTTTAGTAAACCATCTTGGGCAAGGCACTATCCAAGTCATCATCATCATCATCATCAAAAAAAACTGTCACTGCAGCACTGTTGTTATCATCTGCGACTCTCTGCTGCCACCCAGTGGAATATGCTAAATTAGAATGAGGTGAAAAACACCGCAGGAAGTAGGTTACCCAGTTGCTACATTATCCAAGATGGCGGCGGCAGATGGAGATGATTCTCTGTACCCTATTGCTGTTCTCATTGATGAACTACGCAATGAGGACGTCCAGGTATGCTTGATATTGTAACGTTTCACCCGTTTGAATACTAAATGACTGATTTGACCGAAAAAAGAAACGTCCTCTGGGGCAGCGACCGGGCAAAATTCTTCATTGGCTATCATGCTAACCCGGTTAACCCGGTTTCTTCAGGCCTATGCATGTACATGCTAACTTCAATTTAGCATAGCTATCTAGCTAGCTACTCTACTTCAGCTTGACCCTCAATATTTGTTTTACCATAGTCTAAATGTTGTTTAAAACGGGTAGCTTTTAAAAATATGGCTTCATTGATGCAAAGTCGCATTTCAATGTCTGTATGTGCCTATATTGTTTGAGTAACCGGTTGGATGAGTTTTCAGCAGCTAATCGCTTATCCTGGCTAACCTAGCATGTTTCTGCTATTGTAGACCTATGGTTTCAAAAGCAAGTAAATATTGGTGACCTTTGCGGATTAACGCTATAACACGATCTGTAATACTCATTTCCTAGAAGCCATTGGCTTATATTTACTTGGACAGCGGTCAGGGTTAGTAATACATCCCATTCTGCCTGTCTGGGGAGCCGCTCGTGCTACTTTGCACATTGCCGTGATTATTATTCAGTTAACATTGATTACTGCGTTGAACTTGCATGAAATGTAATTCCCCTTCAATCCCCGCTCTGGTTATACATCTACGTGTGGTCTTAGTAACCCTCTAAAATTGTGCGGTCATAAGATGGTGTGGGCTTGGTTTGGCGTCTGTCACCCATAACAGTTGGCATGGATACTTGGCTGATAGCCGCTGGTTCCCGCAACGTTAGTCAATAGATAAGGCATTACGAGATTACGTGCATACGTTCGGATACATTACTTAATACGTTTGCTTGTTTTTGCACCTTGCAGTTACGCCTGAATAGTATTAAGAAGTTGTCAACCATTGCTCTGGCTCTTGGAGTGGAGAGAACCCGCACCGAGCTTCTACCATTCCTGACGGGTAGGTGTGACTGAACTACATTATGATTCCCTCTCTAATGAAACGCCTGTCTTGTGGCCTTCCTAGTGGCTTGAAGGGTAAGGGCAACTAGTCCTTGCCAGTGACATCCGCAGGGGTTGGACAGCTGACTGCTGTTTTACAGTAAACAAAGTTCTGGTTGACTGTCTGTATGCATAATGCCAATCATGGTGTGTACGTGTGTGTGTACGTGTGTGTTTTCCGTTCCTTGTCTTGTCAGCTCTAGTTCGAGACGGTCACTGCTCAATGTATCAGATATTTACTACTATATGACACTCTATGTCTGCAGTTTGCGACTTTTATTTTAGACAAAAAAAAACTGGTCAGTAAACAAAGGAGAGTGCATAATGCTTTTTTAAAATGTATAACACGCATTGAGTTGGAAACATTAATTACAGGCTTATCTTCTAAACTCCCAGTCGGCTCAAGCACAGGGGCGGCGGCATGCACGAAGTCTCATGTGTGTTCAGTTGTCTGTGCACACTGACCCTCTGTGTGTGCACGCGTGTCATCCCATTCAACACCTCACAGGAGTGGGGAAAAAGGAGTCTTGCTGTTGTTTTCCATGGGGTCTGTCACCTAACTGTCTGTGCTTGATGTCTTCTTCCTCCAGACACCATCTATGATGAGGATGAGGTGCTGCTGGCCCTGGCTGAGCAGCTGGGGAACTTCACCATGCTGGTGGGAGGTCCAGAGTACGTCCACTGCCTACTGGTCAGTATTGCTGTGATGTCTTTTGTAGATCATCTCATAACTTAAGTTGTGATAGGCCACCGCTCATCTGTTTAGAAGGTGCAGGATTCAGTAAAAAAAATTCTGTATAAAAAGAAGACAATCCGCACACTTCAGGTCTATTTTTGTGCAAAGAAGTCTAGACCTGAAGTGTGCAGATTGTCTTCTTTTTATGTAGATAATTTCATAACCTTGCTTTGGGTAAAGTGCAGCTAGAAGTCTAGGCATCTTCTAGCGGGCAGGTGCCTTACAGTAGGACGGTGCCAGTGAAAAGGAGGCGCTGGAGTACACTGCAGCTTTAACTTTTTCCTTTTTATTTATTTTGTGAAATGAAGTGACTAGTCTGCCCCTCCTTTCCATTGATACTCATAACCCATTAAATGTGTGGTTTTTTGCCTCTGTTTAGAAAACAGTGATAACAAAGACTTACCCCTTTGAGGAGTAAGGAATTTCTAGAGGTTCTTCTAGAATTTTACTGGAACACTCTACAGCTCCTATAGACGTATGTGTTAAAAATCCCGCAAATACATTATGACATCATAATGAGAACCCAAAATTTGGGCAAAATTCTAATCACATATTTGTGATGGTACTCCTCAAAGGGTTAATGAATCAGTTTGATAATTTTCTATACAAACACATTTTCAGTTATTGTACTGCTGCTACATTACCACACCTAATTGTTAGTACTTACCACTGGGAGCAGTGTTGCCAAATGTATGATGGTTATCGTATTTGTACCATCATTTTGTCCATTTTAAACATGATGTATGATCATTTCAGAGCTGCCATTCAGTTCATTTAGATGCCTTGAAACAACAATTTGGGTCTTGTACAATAATGTCCTCCCTCAAAGCATCCAAGAGCAATAATTTTGAGGTTTTGATACGATAATTCAGCATTTTCCATCTGGCATCATCAGTGACTGTGAGTCTTCTTGCCCCCTGCGTCCTGTAGCCCCCTCTGGAGAGCTTGGCCACCGTAGAGGAGACGGTGGTGCGGGACAAGGCGGTGGAGTCTCTGCGTAAGATCTCCCATGAGCACTCGCCTGTGGACTTGGAGGTGCACTTCGAGCCCCTGGTGAAGCGGCTGGCCAGCGGGGACTGGTTCACCTCCCGCACCTCCGCGTGCGGCCTCTTCAGCGTCTGCTACCCCCGCGTCTCCAGCACTGTCAAGGCTGAGATCAGACAGTAAGGGAGCCATCTTTTTATCTAGCCATTTTTTTATTATTATTATTTTTTGAGATTTTTTATATTCATCAATCTGGCCTCTGATGTGGCGGCCTATTAAGTTTGACAAGGTCAATATCTGCCAATAATGGATCTCTTGTCTGTCTGTCCATCACTTTCTAACTCTGTTATTGATTTGAGTATCTCTCCATATTATTAATTTGCCTTTATCTTTTGAAGTCTGTATAGATTTCATATTTTGTTCATTTTTTGCAATGATGGCATGTTGTATCTGGCATACCATGTAGTTTATTGTATTAGGTGATGGAGCACTATGTTTGTCCAAAATGTTTTTTTGAATGCGTCATTTTTGTGATGGTGTCTAAAAAATGTGTATTTGTCATCAGGCACTTCCGCAACCTGTGTTCTGATGACACCCCCATGGTGCGGCGCGCGGCGGCCTCCAAGCTGGGCGAGTTCGCCAAAGTCTTGGAGCTGGAGTACGTCAAGAGTGACATCATCTCCCTCTTCACAGCTCTGGCCTCTGATGAGCAGGTGAGGCCTTAGTGGTGCACTTTACCGACATGTCATTCATTATGTGTTAACTTGGTTCTTGTCGGTCATCTTGGGCTCATTGCAATACCTTTCAAAATTTAGTTGTGCTACATGTTTGGGGTTTCATTTTTTAACCTCCATATTGGTGTGTAATTCTTTGTAAACAGTGTGTAATTGTAACCCATAGCATACTAAAGCTCTTATTATTGCACAGACCACGTGTCTGCTCTGAGCTGTGTTACTTGGACGTGTTGCCCAGTGTTGCCTTCCAGTGTTAACTGCTGGTTACCCAGTGTTGCTTGGTAGTCACTGTGATTCACCATGTTTGTGTGGTGTGCTGGAGTCAGTGCGGCCGCTGTATTCCTTTTGTCGCCTGGTTATCTCCATGTCTGCTGCTTGTGTTGCCTGGTTATCTCCCTGACTGCTGCTTGTGTGCTGTGCAGGACTCTGTGCGGCTGCTGGCTGTGGAGGCGTGTGTGAGCATCGCCACTCTGCTGCCCCAGGAGGATCTGGAGAGCCTGGTCATGCCCACCCTGCGCCAGGCCGCAGAGGACAAGTCCTGGAGGGTCCGCTACATGGTGGCTGACAAGTTCTCAGAGGTCAGTGGGCAGATAGCTTTTAGATGGTTTGGTCACTAACCCAGTTAAGTTAACCTGGGGTAATGAGTAGACGTACTAAATAGGCCCATAGGCCACTATTACTGCTAGAAGGTATACCACTTTCTTTTATGTTCAATTTCCATGACAAGTTCCTAAACATGCTTTTCCACATTCTACCAGTTGATTTCTAATTTAAAGCCTGCTCAAGTCAAGCAGTTTCTCCTTGATGATGTATTGTGTGATGTAAGAGGGTATTAAATTGTTATTGTGTGCTGTCTTGCTCGTGCAGCTCCAGAAGGCTGTGGGGCCTGAGATCACCAAGAACGACCTGGTCCCAGCCTTCCAGAACCTTCTGAAGGACTGTGAGGCAGAGGTCCGCGCTGCTGCTGCTAATAAAGTTAAAGGTCAGTGAATCTCGTCGTTAGTCTTTCAATGGGGTTTGGTTTTTGTTTTGTTTTGGTTGTTTAGCCAATTTTTACTTGTTTTGGAATGTCTTTGATCTCCATACTAATTGTTTTCTCTCTTATTCCAATATCAAGAATTTGGTGAGAACTTGCCTGAAGACAGCAGAGAAACCATTATCATGACTCACATACTGCCCTGTGTAAAGGTAAAGAAAACCCTCTCCTTCAGTTTCTGGTTTTCCTGGGTTTCCTGTTTTCTTTAGCCTTGAAAATAATTTCAAGAAGACGATATTATATATTATATTAACTTGTGGTCACCTGCTACATGAAGTGGCTAATGTACAGAATTGCTTTTGTTTTTTAGGAACTGGTGTCCGATACCAATCAGCATGTGAAGTCGGCCCTTGCGTCTGTCATTATGGGTCTGTCCACTATCCTGGGTAAAGACAACACCGTTGAGCATCTTCTACCTCTCTTCCTGGCACAGCTGAAGGACGAGGTGAGCAAGCGAGATGAGTTTTCCCTCATGTAGATGTCAGTAGGTTAGTGGTGCGCACATCCCAGACGCAGGTGCATGACAAAAGGCCAGATTACTGTAAAAACAAAGAAGAATGTCCACACACTGCTCCCGTGTTGCTTTTTCATTTTTTTTCTCAAGTGAGCGCTTTCGAGCTAGTCGCTCTTCATCAGACTTCAAATGATGTAGATGTCAAATCTTCTGAATGTATCCCACTGAGCTAGTATAGTTAATTCATTGGTTTGGCCGGCACCAGCCATTATGTTTTCCCAATTGTGACCATGCTCGTTACGATGTAACCACCTAAATTAAACCCTTCTCATAAATCAAACACCACTGGGTGTATCAGATTATGGATCCAAGACACACTAGAAAGAGAATGTGGTGTTCACAAAGCTGTATAATCTTGCGGTTTTCATCTTGTGAGGTTGTTGTATTTAGGCAGAGTCAGCATTGTGTTAAGCTCTCTGTTGTGTTTTAGTGTCCTGAGGTGCGTCTGAACATCATCTCCAACCTGGACTGTGTGAACGAGGTGATTGGCATCCGTCAGCTGTCCCAGTCTCTGCTGCCCGCCATCGTGGAGCTGGCGGAGGACGCCAAGTGGCGCGTGCGCCTCGCCATCATCGAGTACATGCCCCTGCTGGCTGGACAGCTGGTAAGTCCTAGGTGCACTGCAGTATGGGCCACCATGACTTGGATGTGGGTTGGTTTTAGCCGCTTGTGTACATATTTACTGCTACAAAGAAGGTTCTTTTTTTCGGTTCTGCAAATTGATTGTTTTTGTTGGCAACATTTAGCAAAAGGCTTTGAGAGGATTTCTGTGAGAATTAGTATGTTTACATGAGGCATTTAATTCGGAATTAACTGACTTAAATTCTGTATATTTGAAAACCTCATGTTAACACCTCTTCATTCGGAATTAAAGGAAAGATCGAAGCAAACTCGACAGAACTATTTCATTTGGAATGATTAATTTGGATTTAAAATAGTCATGTAACCGTAGCCATTTTCTGGAACGATTTGAGAGTTCACCAAGAAACATCTCATGAGCAGAGAAATGCGCGCTCTATCTGCTTACTTGGTACAAGATGTTCAGTCTTTTTTTAATTTGTGTTTTCTTACAGGGTGTGGAGTTCTTCGATGAGAAGCTGAATTCCCTCTGTATGGCATGGCTTGTTGACCATGGTGAGCACATCCTCATCTTTAGACATATGATCCATTTTGCAAATTTGAATCATTTGTGTTTACCTGTCTGGTCTATGTTTGCATTGCCTGGTACAGCCTCAGTGTTTGCCTACATTATCCAGTAATCATCTATGGACATCTAAGTTTATGTTTGTGTTTCCTTGATTTGGGATTGACCCTTACCTCGATCCACTAAACCAGTGAATGGCAACCTGGATTCAGATGCTACAATCCAGTGCCACATGCCAATTTGGGCATTTTTAGACATGTATAACCAGGTCTTTTGGAATATGTGGAACTGGATTGTGGAATGTGAGTCCAGATTGTGGAATGAAGAGGTGGATTGCACTCAGTTCTTCTTCCTTTTGTATTTTTACAAGGCAGCAGAAAAAAAAAGTGCTGCCACGTAAAAAAAATATTAAAAAGAATAGCCAAGAACAGAACTGAGTGCGATACAACTCATTCCATCGTTTATTCTAGTGGAGACGCACACCACAGCAAAGCACGGCATATTGAACTACTACATCTGAGTCCAGGTTTCCATCAAAGGCATTATTGATTTTAACATGGCTGCCACCTCCCCTATCTGCAGTGTATGCCATCAGGGAAGCGGCCACCTGTAACCTGATGAAGCTGGTGGAGAAGTTTGGGGCAGAGTGGGCCCAGAACACCATCGTGCCCAAGGTGCTGGGCATGGCCAACGACCCCAACTACCTGCACAGGATGACCACACTCTTCTGCATCAATGTGAGTCTCAAGTGGAAAATTGTGTCAGATGTATTTGATAAAATGCCTCTATTTTACTATATTGTTTTCTGATGGAAGAGCTTATAATGACAAAATATATTTGTGTAAAGACACAATGAGGATGGTGATGGGTCATAATGATGACGATATTATGATGACGCTTAAATAAAATGTGATTGGGTTTTTTTGTAATAGAATGTATTTATAGTATAGTAGAATGTATTCACTGACTCATTTTTTTTTTTATTCTATAATTGTGTGTCAGGCCTTGTCGGAGGCTTGTGGGCAGGAGATCACTACCAAACACATGCTGCCTGTGGCCACGAAAATGGCCACCGACACAGTGGCTAACGTCCGCTTCAACGTGGCCAAGACGCTGCAGAAGATCGGCCCAGTGGTGGACCCCAAGTAAGGGACTGGTGTTTAACACCTTCCTTGGGTTTTTAGAAGGGTTTACTCGTAGTGATTTCACTGCTGTTACTGAACTCATTTGTGGAAGAAACACTTTTTTTTTAGTAGGTTCAATAGCAGTCTTACCTGTAAAGTACTGTGTGTACCCGATTGAATTGTTCTAGTTTGGTTGTTCTTTTGTTGTTGTTTTTGCTAGAAGTGGTTTGTTAAGTGTGGCACTTCTGCTGAACTTCTCTGCAGCATTGCAGAGAAAACACAATTGGCTTGCATAGAAAGAGGTCCAAGTGCAGTAAATGCAATTGTCTAAAGATCTCTCTCTGTCTCTCTCTCTCTCTCTCTCTCTCTCTCTCTCTCTCTCAGCTCCCTGCAGACGGAGGTGAAGCCGGTACTTGAGAGGTTGGCCACAGATCCAGACATCGACGTCAAGTACTTCGCTCTGGAAGCCATGAGTGGTAAGACCAACGAGATTTATATTCCTTATTTAATTATCTATGTATTAACTATTCTATTTATAGATCACCTTTTGTGCAGTTTAAATGTTCACATTTCAGTTCTGAAGTTCTGGCTTTTGTAATAGCACTTGTAGATTAATTGAATTGGCAATGTTCTTCTTATTCTTTGTCAATGTTGTACTCAGCAAAGGTTACATTACATTACCGGCCGTCACTGTTCAATACACAATGCCCATAGGGGGTGTTCCTTGCCCTGCTCTGTCGGTTTGGTCCAAGTCTTGGCTCTAAAAGCACATTATCCATTAAGGCCTTGTGTAGCTGTAGAACTATTTGGCTTGTGGTGTTGTTTGGGCCACCTTTGAACCGCTTCTTCTGTTTGCAAAGTACGCCCAGTTATCGTCATCATTATTATCATTATTATTATTATTATGTAAGGTGAGACGCTATGTAAGACATGACCTGTTCATTTGTGCACATAGAGGCAGCTCAATATGCTTCATGAAAATAAGAGGAGGAAAAATGCAGCATGAGATAATGGATTGGAATGCAGTGTAATGATTGATCATTACGTAGAGATGATGAAATTAAATGCACCAACTCTTTGTTTCTTTTCAGTTCTGGCCCTGAACTAGTGGAATTGGCAGAGCCGAATCTTCAGCATCTAGCTCCGTTAAAAACCTCAGTGCTGATGGCAGACTACGATCGTTAACGGTGGGACAGTTGAATCCAACGCAGTGATGCAGAGGCAACAGATCTTTTTAGAGGGGATGTGGGGCAAACTACTTTTTTTTTTTCCTTTTTCCACTGTAATCTTCTCTTCCTCACTGAGCCCTGTCCTTTCTCCTCACTGACTTATACGAAAGAAAAGAAAAGCACTACTCTCTCTGGTTACATCCTCGTCACCAAAGCAGACTGACCATCAAAGTTCTGATGTCCTTCTGAGCCACCTCCTTCCTCATTGTCCTCTTCCCCGTCCCCGAGCTGTACTCTTAACTGACCTTTTGAACGTTCCTCTTGCACTTCTCACAGTGGCACTACTGTACAAACGTATAGCGTCACGAGTGCATCCAGTTTCAAAGTTGAACAAGTTAAACAAAAAAGATGAATCTTTTTTATAGGTAAGGTTACTGGCTTTACTATGAACTGTAACCCTAGTGTGTGTTTGTCTGTAGCTGAGAGTCTTCTACCTGGCTGGACTTAAGGTGTCCATTGCCTGGTGTAACTCCACTACAGCACAACACAGCACTGTGCATGAATAGAGCATGGCTCAAGACTGCATACATGCATACATACACCCATCCCCTCACCTCACCTCACCTCAATCTCTGCCACTGCTGCCAAGTGACAACAATACAGGAGATGGCAGAGTGGGCTTCTAATGCCTCCAGAGTTGCAGCCTGTAGTAGTCTTTCCTCGCATAGATCCACGCATTAAACATAGCTATTCTCTTTAAGGGACCACATCAACCCCCACCCACATCACATCCTGATCTTACCTTACCTGCTGCATACAGTATATACCGTATACTCTGTTTATGTCCCCCATCACACACTTCCCTGGCCCATTGCTATAGTGTGCCATTAATTGTGCATCACACACACACATGCTACACGCACACATCCTCCTTTTTAGTTTTCCTTCTTTTCTTCTTCTCTCGTAAAGACCTTATGTTCTTAAAAGAAATGTTCTGTATGCTGACTTTTAACTTATCATTTGTTGTACAGAAACAGTTGCATGGTTTTTCTCATACTGTTGAATCTGGCCTCGATGCATCAGAGGGTGAGGGAGGGGTGTGTGTGTGGGTGGGATGGGGGAGTTCACTGACATGCCGGGTTTGTTTTAGATGCTACATGCAGTACACGACGGTGAAACACAGGTTTCAAAACGCAAACCGGCATCAGCTGTAGACATGTAACTTAACTGTAACTTGTTTTGTCATTAGAATGTGTCTCGTTTGTAAATGAACATGTTGCACCTCTTCCATTCTGTCACGAGGCAGGGAGATGATTTGGGAATAATCAATAAATAACACTGAAATAATTCGCCATTTTTTTTGTCTTCTCTTCAAACTTGCTTTTTTCCCCCAAATGTGTTGGCATTCAATAGGAAAGTAAATGGTTAGTTGGTTATTTTGCATTTTTAAATATATTTTGCATTTTAAAAGGAGACATTTGTTACCAGACATTTTTAATGCAGAAGATAATATTTATTAAAAGATATTTTTGGATATTTTAAAAGATACTTTTAGGCACATGCAGCAATTCTATGCCACTACTTGTATGTTTGACAAGCTGAAAACCGATTCGCTGTTCTGAGGGTTTGCTTATGGCTTAGGTCTGATGCCCTATTAGGCTTCAAGAAATGTATGGAGCTGGATCAGACACATCCAATGAAAAACAGGTTTTACTGAGACCTACCTCTTACCCTATTACATTACATTTAGAAGACACTTTCATCCAAATCAACCTATAAAGAGGACATGCTGTATAGGCGAGTAGGGAGTGTTCTACATTACTTGTATACTGGTGTACTCTGTGCTAACCCCTTACTATACTTGTTTGAATTTCCTCCTTGTAAGTCTCTGTGGTCAAAAGCGTCTGCTGATGTAATGTCATGTGATGTGGGGTGAATAGAGTACTGCAGAATACAAGTAATGTAATTAAAGAATACAAAGATTTCCCAATGTAAAGATGAAATGTAAAGTAGAAAGGGGACTTGGAACTGGTAATCTGGCAAACAAGGCATTTCATGGTGGGTCAGCAGTCCTCGGGAGCCAAACTATTTGGGTCTTTTTGTATTTTCGAGGAGACTGGCTCACACCAGCCCTGCTAGAGAGCCACCTGAATGAAGCCCCTGTAGTCAATTCTGTAAAAGGTGTTTTTCACATTCTTTAGCTCTAAACTTCCCAGATAGCGACTGACCAAAACAATCAAGAGGTGTTTTACCCTCTACAGATGGCAAGTAAAAGCTAGAGAAGCACCTTAGGTGGTTATGCACAATCATCCCTTGAAATATATGTAATGTAAATGATTGGAAAGATGTATGATCAGTGAAGAGATCATATTTCTGTGGTACCAAATATATGTAGGAAAATAGAAATGCTACTGTATTTTGTATCTAGCCAGCTAATGAAAATTCAACTTGATCTCCGGAATTCCGTGCTCCTGACACGGATGTTTGGGACACAAAATCCGTGTCAGTTTCACAGATTTTGCCAAAATTCTGTGCTCCTGTGCACGGAATTGTTTTCTGTGATGGACACATGGAAGTGCTCTCTCTATACTCCCACAGCTCTATGTTTCCACAGTCTTGTGTTTTCTCAGGTTTTTTCTCATTTCAAATATTTTTTCTCAAAAACTTTTCTTACTGACAGGTTCTTGTTTGGGATAGGCACAGCTAGTATTCTTTCGTTCATTTCATTATATTCTTTCTATCAACCAACTGGAAAAGGTATTTCTCAAAAATATGTCTTTAATGACAGGTTAAGGTTAGGGAATGTTTTGGTCAAGGCACAACTGAAAATGCTATAGCGTTATTTTGTTTGGGATTAGCATTTGGTATGTATTTTCTAATGATAGAGTTAACACAGTGCTGTGGGAATATAGAAAGCACTTCCATGTGTCCATCACGGAAAACAATTCCGTGTCCAGGAGCACGGAATTTTGGCAAAATCCGTGAAACTGACACGGATTTCGTGTCCCAAACATCCGTGTCCAGGAGCACGGAATTCTGGAGATCAGGCTGTAACATTAGTCACTCTCCTTGATACTTACTGTGCAGCACTTTTCAGGCACCTGCTTTAAGTGGCTTCTAAACATTGGCAGTGACCAGGGTCGCTGACAGCTTTGGCTGGGCCCAGGACAAAGTTCTCTGAAAGGGCCCCCCACCCAATACATTCAATTTAATGAGGACCCAATGATGCCCCATGTCCCTGACCCCTTTGTCCCCCCTGGTCAGCATCCCTGGCAATGACCATAATCTACTCTCTTGGTCTAATCTGTCATGAAATGTGTAGTTTGGATGCATTTTAGACATTTTCATAATACAGAGTATGTTTTTTTAATTTACCATGTGCTGAAAATGCTAGCACAACCATACATTTAACCATTTATGTAATATATGACCACCATATCCAATTAAGATGTGCAACATTGTGACATCAACTCCTCTGAAAATGTATGGGACAGAAAAATACTACTAATTAATTATACTGTAGTTAGCACTAATAATTAATGCACCTATTAATGTCTTTGAATTTCCGCATCGGGAGATATTGACTATGCAGTTTATCTCTTGGCCACCTCGTGTGGGACATTATATTTTTTGTAGTTATGGTGGTTTGATCATTCAATAAAACTCAGACACATCTTAGACACTTAGTACAGCTTTTCATAATCTTCTTGGATTGACCTTTTAATGAAGGTTCCACCCTGTATCAGTGTGAGTAAAATGGTCAGCCTGGATCACCTTAACATCTTCATCATGCTTTTCACTTCATACTCTACACATGAATCTTGCAATATACAAAAAAATTACAAAACACTTGTTTACCTGCGTAACACATCATCAGTTTCCATTTGCATTGTAAATGGACATCATTATTATTAGCCTTTTTGTGTTGACTTGTCATTCATTAACCTGATTCTGTTAGTTTTCCTTGACATGACAAAACACATTCCAGAGTAAGGCAAAGCAGCAAGTACCTCAGGATCAATATCTCAGGCAATGGCAATCCAATCAATGGCAATCTGCAGAGGGCAGAGGTCTCTACCGCCCCCCGCCCGCCCCTGCAATAACAGTCCCCACTAAAGCAGCATTAGGAGAGCATGCAAATGCACCTGCAGATGCACACACAGTCGTCGTTGAGTTCAATTTGGTTTTAGCTGATCCATTAAGAGAAACAGGAAATTAGAAGTGGACCTTAACAAGCTTCTTGGAAACAGGAAATTGGAAGTGGACCTTAACAAGCTTCTTGGTAAATTATAAGAAGGCTTCTGCCTTCTTGGTAAATGTTGGTCTCTTAAACACAATATTGTGTAGGTTGGCGTGTAATTATATTGAACAGGCGTTATTGGTGTAATACAAATGCATTCTACAACAATGAACAATTCTGTAACTTTCTTCAAAACCCTAATTCTCCACAGATATCACACAACCTCTAACATTAGCTGAATGTCTTCAGACTAGAGGCATTCTGTTTCACACCAGTTGACACTCAGATCCTCTTGAAAGTCCTTGCTTAGAGAGATATTTCATACACTTGAGTACCACTACTGCTGAGAGAATACTGACAGAGAGTTCTATTGATACATGATATCATTCCGACACGTCATTTGTTGACTCCTTGACCAGGCAGAAATATTTGACACCAAGGGTATGGATATGATATTTCAAACTGCCACTGCACTCAAACCCATACGCTTGCGGCGACATGACATCACTGACGGTTAGGTTTAGGCCAGTGTCTGAGTCTAAGGTGACCGTGTCAGCATGACATGTGATGGGTACACCCTCTTCATCCAACATTGCCACCTGGTCAAGAATCGTCAAGAAAACACGCCAGGGATATGAGAGTGAGTTGATGAGCACTTTGAGGTTTCAAGTCTCTTCATGCAGCCAAAGGATGGGGGGAGTCCCATGCTTCTGGTCTGCCATCTCCACTGTGCAGTCACTTGGTCAGCAGCACAATATCATGGGAGAGCAGGGGACAGATGTTCATTGAAATGCATGCAGATACCGTAACTCCAGGATGATACCTTTGATACAACCAGGACATGATCAGTGGGATAGTAAGAGGCATATCAACGCTCAGTGTTGAGATCGCTAAAAGACAGGCTGTGTGGAGTGAGGGTGGTTTCGAGGGGTTGGGTGGATATGAGGAGCAAGCCCTTACTAGTCAGCACAAAGTGGCAGTTAGTTGGTCACGGGACGGAGGGCAAAGGCTGGAGGAGTCTCTCATCTCAGTCAGTAGCCGTACATGTCGCTGTCCAACCAGGCAGTGTCGCGGTGGTACCGGCCGCTACCGCGCAGCTGGCACATGTCATACATGTCATTGGTCACAAAGCCGCTCTCTGTGCTGGCCAGGGTCACGAAGCCGCTCTCCGTGTCGCGGCCGGCCAGGTTGTCGTAGTCGCCGGGCGGCGTGTCCGGCGAGGAGCCCAGGAAGGAGGTGTTCTTGATGTCGGGACGCGTCCCCGAGGTCAGGTCCACTTCATGCTGCTTCCGGATGACGTTGTAGACGTCCTGGTTGGGGCTGTCGCACAGGTCTGCCGAGACCCAGTAGCCCGGCTCCTTGGTGCAGGGGGTCTCGGTGCGATCCTTGCTCCTGCAATATGTGGAAAAGGTTTCATATGAGGTTTTAAATAACGACCGTTATCTTCTTCTAGACCAGTGATTCTCAAACTGTGGGCTGGTGGGCCCTGAAAGTATTTTAAGTGGGCCTTGAAGTCTTTTGTTTTGGGGCCTCAATGGTGGAATAGGTTGGGACCCCAGTTCTAGACAAAAGGTAATTTCATACGCAGGATCCATGTATCATAGAGAAAACCGTTCAAAATCATTTCACATGCAAGATCAATGAATCATAGAGGAAAACGGTGAAAAAAGGGATTGTTTTGCCTGCTCATCAGAGGGTGCATTTGGAAATATGCAAATGAATGAATGTATGAATGAATGAATCTATGAATCTTACCTCTTTGTGAGAAGCTTGAAGCAAAAGACTCCAGATGCCACGATCAGGAGTAGGAGCAGGGGGATGGTTGGCAGAATGATGTAGGCAATATTTACACTATTGTCTGGAACAAATAGCGTTTTAAACCCATAAGCTTACAATATGTAGCTGTTTGACAATACAATTATGGAATAATATATGAAAAAATATATATTGTGAATATTATATTGTATTTACACAGTTTTTTCAATACCTGGGTTTGGAGATACAACAACCTTCATCCCTTCTGTGTTTTGCGTCACAGGAGTATACCTGGGAGATGGCTTTGGAGCACCTGTCGTAAAAGAAACAATATATAAACCTTTTAGTCATTGAACAGTAATATTAATATATATATAATGTTAATATTAATCCCCCTGGGGATTAATAAAGTTACTCTACTACTACTCTACTACTAACAGTAAGAAATACAGGAAGCTGGCCAACCGGTAGGGCACTGGTCTACCATGCGGCTGACCCGGGTTCGATTCCCGGCCCGGGTCCTTTGCCGGCCCTTCCCCGTCTCTCTCTCTCCCCGCTCACTTCCTGTCACCACCTTCACTGTCCTATCCTAAATAAAGACCAAAAAATGTCTTTAAAGAAAAAAAGAAAGACAGGAAGCTACTAATTGAAGTGTCCCTGACTCCCGGTGCCACAGTCAATGAAATCAATGAGCCCAACAGCCAACAGTGAGCCTCTGGCCATGGTTTTTCAAGATTTTAATTTTCCTCCATATTAAGGCGCCGAAGGCCATCTCCAAAGGTTCTGAAATTGCTTAGTCAGGCCCTCCACAAGCTTCTGTTCAATTGTCATTTCCCTACACATTACGCCTGGGCCTGATCTCAGTGGACATGATGTCACGGGAGGCCCCAAACTGTATGCAAGTGTTTCTCAAAAGGGGCTCATGACTCGTTGAGAAGGATGCAGTGGAGAGAGGGGGGCTCAATTAAAATTGGGGGGGCATTAGTATATATATATATAATGTATTTATTTATTTATATATATATATATATATATTTATTTATTTTTTATATAATTTTTTTAATAGTAGGGAGCATTGGCGAGCTTATGATGAGGTGAGATCAAGGAGGTGTTGGGAGGTTTAGGATGAGAACAAGGGGGTGTTCAAAAAAGGTTGCGAACTACTGACATGGGTGGTGGGGATGGGGGGACTGTAGTCTGGCTGTTGGCTGGTAGATTGACAATAGAACATAACACATGTTTCAGTCAAACATCAGCTAGTACTAAGGTGTAAGACCAGGCTATGAATTGCTGTCAAAGTAATTAATCCAACTTTTTTTCCTCAACAAAATATCGGGTCAGATTCCAATGTATGTGTTACTAAAATTCCAGCCAGGTTTTTCAATTGGCATTTACCTGGAGCAGAGTCATTTCCTGATGGGGTAGGCCCAGGAGAGATATCTGAAATCATAGCACAAAACAACATTTTTGCTGTATTTTTATACACAGATGTGGAGGCAATGGTTGGTAATACTTCATTTTAAGGGGTCTTTAATTACAGTGTATTTAGCCATTAGGTACAGTGGAATAATTGGTGTAATAACATGTAAGTACAACTGTCGTACACATTATTACATTCTACTCAGAGCGGGTATTTTTTGTGTATCTACATACCAAGGGTGCCTTGGGTCTTAGTTCAGCCCTTTACCTCCCTGGAAGAATTCAAGACTTTGGAAAGTATTATAAAAAAACACTTCATCGTACATTGTGGTCATTATTATCATGATGGTATGTACTGTAGATACAGAAAACATGGGATAGCATGTAGGCCTACTGTACTTACATGTTATTACACCACTTGTAATACAAATCCCAATAGTTACCCAATAGTTCAATATGGTGGTTGGTGCATGGACCCACCTTTAGTGTACTTGCAGATGAAGTTGTTCTTTGTCTCGCAGTTGTCGTCATTCCACTGGAACATGTAGAGGCCTCCAAGGCCCGGGGGAGCGGAGGGCTGGTGGTACATCACCACACACACCTCATAGCCACACGATGGCTCATCCCAATGCCAGTTCCTGAGGAGGTTAACAGCAAAGTGCATGTCTTTACAATTTAATTGTACATGTTCCATCAATTTGCATTCCTGAGCCAATTCCCAAATGGATAGCAGGCAGCAACAGCCATTCATGGGAAATAATCATGGAACTGACAGGATTAAGAAATAGTTTAAACTATTTATGACCATTGTTTTGTTTGTTTGGGTGTTCTACAATCAAGCTAAACCAGTGTAAGGACCCATTACCCGTGATCTGTAATAGAGATCCAGTAGAGATCACTGCCCATACCTGAATCGAGAATGGCTTCCATCGAGCCAGTAGTACTGAGATGGGCAGTCAGCACTGGTCACTTCGTAACCCTCATTTCGCCGCAGCCCGATCCAGAAGTCTCCATCCGCGGCCCGCAGCTCCTGGACAAAGTTCTTGATCAGCTCCTGCTCCTGCTCGGACTCGATGCTGAGCAACTCTCCTCCATCACTCCGACAGGCGCGGCTCGCCTCCTCAAAGTTCACTTTGCGTCTGCTGTCCTGGAAGTAGGCGATTTTATAGCACGGACGATCCGTCCCGCGTCGGCATATCCGTTGTCCTTTACGCACAATGAAAGGAGAATCCGTATCTTAGAAAAAGACTGTGGGCAATGGACTACTGACAACAGTTGATTTTCTGGCAAAACGGATTGACATGGCCTTTAAAATATGAGGTCTAGGGTGACTTTCACGAGCTATTTATTTAGGACATTTAATTTAATATGAAAATACACTGTCAAATACGTTTGGAAAATTATAAGGAGAATGAAGAGAAATAATAAATGACACATACCTCTTGGTTCATAGAAGTCTGCTAGTGATATAAAAAAGAATGGTCATGCCAGATTAAAAAGAGAATATTTTTTAAATAATAATTACTTACAAACACATGCACACAGATTATGCGTAAAGGTTTGGAAAAAGAACGCTTTAGCTAATACTACTTGTTGATTAAAAAGGCATATTCTTTCAATTCAGTAGAAACTCGTGAAAGTTAATATGTTGTGTATGCCTTTTTCCGTGCACAATAGGCTAATTTACAACACATTAATTATTCGCAAACAACAAATGAGCATAGAAGATCTTACCACTGAATATCTTTGATGCGGAGGCTGATAGACTGCAGAGAAACGCTGAACAAAAGATGGCCAGAAAATCCATTTCTCTTACTTTCTCATGATCATTTTTTGCCAACAACAATGCAAGTCCTCGATGTTGATATAACGCGTATCCACTACAACAAAAACCCTCTATCCAAGTTGGAAAATGTTCCAAATGTAGACACCGTTGAGAGGACAGTTCAGTAGCGCGCTGCTGGTTGGCATGTTGTCAGCAGTCCATTCCAGACTGGAGTGGGGCGCGGGAGAGAGGGCTAGAGTCGGCGTGCATGACGTTAAGACCACCAAGCTATTATCAATAGCTCAGATAACTGGACAGCGGGCTACTGTAGGCAAGACAATACCCTATTTGTCATGTACAGCATTGCCTCTTCTGCAAGCAAGAAGTGCACACATTGCAACAGAAGCAAAGCTTGTTGGGATGTAATATTTATTTCATTTGGGCAGAATTAGACACACACACACACACACACACACACACACACACACGTATAACAGACTAAATATGACATATTACCCAACATGTTACCACAGTTGATGCACCACAACAATGTTTTTTCATTTATTTAAAAAAACAAAAAAGTACTCTGATCTGACAGTGCACAACTGTATACAGGCCTATATCCATGTCGGTTTACTTAGCAAAACTCCAAGTCTACTGTAGGCTCCTAACATTCTGTATCTCCTCCTCTTGGTCTGGTGATAAGGTCTCAGGGCCAGGGGCAGGGGCAGGTGCAGACGTCTCCCTGCAGAGAAAACAGGTAAAAGTTGGAGTTTTTTTGGAGAGTCACATGGAATAATAATAAAAAAAAATCTTACGTGTAGGCCTACATGAAGTATTCAAAGAGTTCAAGGTGTCAAGGAGATCAAGGTGCTCATGAAGAGTTAAAAACGTTGGAAACATTTCAGAGAGAATATTGAGACAAAGGTCATTTAGCCAAGCCAAATGCAACTTAGATGTCCTTTACATCTGGCATCACTATTAGGTTAGGTTGTCTGACATGTAGCCCACAGGTTGCCGGTTAAACTCCTGACCCACCAGGTTGGTGGGGGGAGTAAATAACCAGTGCTCTCCCCCATCCTCCTTCATGACTGAGGTACCCTGAGCATGGTACCGTCCCGCCGCACGGCTCCCTTTTAAGGCACCATTGGGGGCTTCCCATTTGCACGGGTGAGGCATGAATGCAATTTCGTTGTGTGCTGTGCTCACTTGTGTGCTGGAGTGCTGTGTCACAATGACAATGGGAGTTGGAGTTTCCGAGTTGGACTTTCACTCTTCACTTTCATTTATGACAACCAAGGCTTAGCCCACTGTGTATGCTATTGCTTGCCCCTTTTGCATCAATTGTGTGTTTTAGTTAGAGAAAACGCCCAGTTTCAACTCAGGTGCTATTGGCTGATTTATTGTCATTTAGCGAGCTACGTTAATGCTACTGATACTATTTCAGCATATCATCTCCTAAAATTAGACACAATGTATCATGGAAAAGAAAACAACTTATAAATCTGTGGCTAAAGAAAGGCTGAATGGCCCATGAATCTAGCTTGTAAGGGGAAAGTTAATGTCAAGCCCTGATGACAAGATCTGGGTCTATAAACCATAGCGCCCAGAAGTCCAGCCACAACCCTGGTGTACTAATACCTTTTCAGTTTTCTAAAAGCCTCTGGCCTACTTAAGCCCCTTACGTAGCCTGTAGATCTCGTATTGACTCGCCAGTGTTGGACAGAAATAAAGAGTTTTGGTCTGAAAGCAATGAACTAATCCATGACCGAAGCTAGTAAACTACTGTCCACTGTCTCGTGCCTTCGATTACAGTAAAACAAATACACACACACACACACACACACACACACACACACACACGTATAACAGACTAAATATGACATATTACCCAACATGTTACCACAGTTGAAGTAACCACAACAATGTTTCATTTATTTAAAAAAACAAAAAAGTACTCTGATCTGACAGTGCACAACTGTATACAGGCCTATATCCATGTCGGTTTACTTAGCAAAACTCCAAGTCTACTGTAGGCTCCTAACATTCTGTATCTCCTCCTCTTGGTCTGGTGATAAGGTCTCAGGGCCAGGGGCAGGGGCAGGTGCAGACGTCTCCCTGCAGAGAAAACAGGTAAAAGTTGGAGTTTTTTTGGAGAGTCACATGGAATAATAATTTAAAAAAATCTTACGTGTAGGCCTACATGAAGTATTCAAAGAGTTCAAGGTGTCAAGGAGATCAAGGTGCTCATGAAGAGTTAAAAACGTTGGAAACATTTCAGAGAGAATATTGAGACAAAGGTCATTTAGCCAAGCCAAATGCAACTTAGATGTCCTTTACATCTGGCATCACTATTAGGTTAGGTTGTCTGACTTGTAGCCCACAGGTTGCCGGTTAAACTCCTGACCCACCAGGTTGGTGGGGGGAGTAAATAACCAGTGCTCTCCCCCATCCTCCTCCATGACTGAGGTACCCTGAGCATGGTACCGTCCCGCCGCACTGCTCCCTTTTAAGGCACCATTGGGGGCTTCCCATTTGCACGGGTGAGGCATGAATGCAATTTCGTTGTGTGCTGTGTTCACTTGTGTGCTGGAGTGCTGTGTCACTCACAATGACAATGGGAGTTGGCGTTTCCGAGTTGGACTTTCACTCTTCACTTTCATTTATGACAACCAAGGCTTAGCCCACTGTGTATGCTATTGCTTGCCCCTTTTGCATCAATTGTGTGTTTTAGTTAGAAAAAACGCCCAGTTTCAACTCAGGTGCTATTGGCTGATTTATTGTCATTTAGCGAGCTACGTTAATGCTACTGATACTATTTCAGCATATCATCTCCTAAAATTAGACACAATGTATCATGGAAAAGAAAACAACTTATAAATCTGTGGCTAAAGAAAGGCTGAATGGCCCATGAATCTAGCTTGTAAGGGGAAAGTTAATGTCAAGCCCTGATGACAAGATCTGGGTCTATAAACCATAGCGCCCAGAAGTCCAGCCACAACCCTGGTGTACTAATACCTTTTCAGTTTTCTAAAAGCCTCTGGCCTACTTAAGCCCCTTACGTAGCCTGTAGATCTCGTATTGACTCGCCAGTGTTGGACAGAAATAAAGAGTTTTGGTCTGAAAGCAATGAACTAATCCATGACCGAAGCTAGTAAACTACTGTCCACTGTCTCGTGCCTTCGATTACAGTAAAACAAATAACATGCTGTGAAAGCTTTCTTTCATTTAATGCGGGGTGTTTCGGCCCGCTCGGAACTCTGGGCTATACAATATACAATTCCACAGGAAAGGGCAAGTGTGCATATATCCTACAAATGGCAACTATTGTGCCCACATGCATTTACATACAGCATTTGATAAGACATACCAAAAGTAACTGTATGGACATTTCAGCCTCCAGCGGCTGAGCTGATCATCAAGCAATAATGGCCAGTTTGTGTTTTATTTCTGCTGCTTTGCAATTGTATGGCGATATGGGAGTATCATTGAGCCTTTACAACAAAAACACAGACTTTACTTCCTCCAAGATGCATGTCAAAGCATATAGCTCTGCATGGTCTAATATACATGTAATGAGCCTTTTCCTTGTGCACCTTTGATTCAATGCATTAAATACAGGTATAAATAGCATCCAGTGGCATACATATAAACTTTCATACCATTATTTTTTATGGAAGTAGTCTTGTTATTTATAGTAATTTATATCTACTTCACTTCAAAACTGAACTTGTGTAATGTAATTGTGGAAAGGGCTCATCGTGCACAAACGGCAGGCAAGCAACAAGGTCACAACCCTGGGAAGCAGAGAAAGCATTATTCGGCCTCCTATCCTTAATTTGCAGTGATTGATGCCGGCTAAATCAGCAAAAATAGTTTACCCCTCCCAGTTTTCCTGCCTGTAAATTATTGCCTCAGCTACAGTTGCTGCTTCCAAGATCAATACCTTAGCCCTGGCATCTGCTATCACTTCCTGCATTTGTAAACATTCCAGCATCATACAGTTACTGCAACAAGGCCATGAATAAAAAACAGTGCTTACACTGGGGTCTGATGTGTTACAATTAGTCTGAGAACTGATGAATGTGTAGAGAGGAATTCAAACTTTAATAACATGTGCATACCTGTTTTCTTCCTGGCACTGCTTGGGCTTGAAGGGACGAGAAATCAGTTCTCTCTGTTAACGACAATAACAATATTGAGCTCTTCAACAGAATTTTTCTATCATTACTATGCAGGGTTAAATATGGGATAGGAACCCCCTTGAATACAATTTTGCATCAAGCTTGCCAAATGCACCGTGTTGCATTTTGTGTACTTGGCAAATGTGCTATGGCTACAGGGATACACCTGTTTTTGCTTATGTCCACTCTTCTGCCACCCTTGTTAATTAAGGCAATAACAATGGGGAGACATTTCATTTTCGCCTTTCACTGTGTAGAGGTAAATTTCATGAGCATGCAGTTCACGTCTGGGCTCTGGCGGATGACAAGCCTTCTGCTGACCCTCATGGCCACCCCTCTCCGGTCCCCAGAGACGTACGAGTGGTCACTAAAGCAAGGGAGGGAGTGCCCTGAACTGCCCCTCCCCCCACACACACACCGTCCATCCCATCCACTCCCTCCCTCCTTCCCTCGCCTGCTCCCAGAAGTGCTGAGGCTCTGGGGGAAAAGTGCTGAGGGGTACAGAGAGAGAGGGAGAGAGGGAGCACTTTAATGGATAGAGGGGAAATAAAGCACTTGGCTGTCCGAGGCCCACTATTCTTCCCGTCCAAGTTTCAAATGGCCGGATTAGCCCTGCTGCATGGGAGATAACTCAGCCTCATCAAGACACCAAGGCATCAATGTTTGTGTGTGGACGGCGCATCTTTAATCCCCCGATCAGTTTCTCAGTACTGGTTTTGAAGTGAGCACAGAGAAAACATATCATTGTTGTTCACATCACTGATCATGTTTCGGTTTCAATTTAGTTTGCAACATTTTTAAATCATATTTTAAATCTTACCTTCATTCTCTCCTCTCTTTGCTTTTTCAGTAGCATTATGATCTCGTCTCTCCGTTTAGCCTGGATACCAACAATAAAAGCCCATTACAATAGAGCCTTTTGAGCTGAGACATTACATGGTATTAATAATTAATCCACCATTTATTCCACTGTACTTAATAAGGGAGACACACTACAGAAGTACTCCTACTTTTACTTCATGCACCTCTGCTTTTGAGCCAGATGGAGACATGATTGGTAATGAACAATCACTGGCCATTCCCTTCTGGTTTGCATGGCAGGGAACAGACTTCTTTGTGTAAATGGTTATCACCCCTAGAGCCTGAACACAGCTGTTCGGTCCAAGCCACCAGACAGCAATTACCAAACAAGCCTCATAACTTTGATTTAACACTTGAGGAAATAGGGGACAAGGCTTCCTGCGGTTAGTGCCATTTGATGAAATCCATTACACGTGCTGGCTCAGGCGCATGCCAAGAAGACGTAATTTAACTGGGTTAAGCCAATGTCTGCTGCTGTATTGTTTCAATTTTGGTTTCCTTGATAAAAGGATTTTCACTGTTTTTGTCAACACAAAATATCAACATTTTGACGTGTCCCTTGCAAACTTTTACAACAAATCAGTGATTATATGTTCATTTTTCTTTTCATTTGTCCATGTTCATATATATTAAGGTCTAAGATACATATGCCCATAGAAAGACTGGCAAATGCTTCAGCAAGAAAGAAAACTAAACGTAACCACTCTGAATTGTACAATTTCCCTTAAATGGCCTGATTCAGAGGCTTTCGGGAGAGGGTCATTTACTTAAGAGGAATCTCATCAAATGGATCTTTTCTCCAGAGGCTAATCCATTGCGGAGCTTCCAGGTTGATTACTCTCAGCGAAGAAAAAAAAAGCTGAGAAATGGGAGTGGCAAAAATCTACAGAGCTACACCCCTATGCAATGATGCCGCACCACCAAACATACTACCACAGATTCTCAGAGTATATCCAGTCTCTCTGATACTACAGTATACGAACAAAACAAATATCAGGCCTAGTTCCAGGCGATAACTATTGAGATTAGTTCATCAGTGACAATATGGTCTAGTTACATCAAACAGTTAAGATATTGCTACACTTCATTTCAGTATCAACAATTAATTAAAATAATAAGTCTACATCATCCAGTAGGCTGCTTTTGTATGCATGCGATGCACTCACACAAATCTGTGGACGTATACATTGTGATATATAAACTTGCCTGCATGGCAGAGCACTTAGTAGTTCAAACTCAAAGAACCACCAGCCAGCAGCTGAGCGGGGACCAAGAGCCTAGTGCAAGTGCAGCATCTCCACATCAGACATCTTTTAAAAGGGGGGTATAAAACTGCGGTGGTTACTCATAAAGGCTAGACCCTGCAGAAAGCCAGCAGGCCAGCAGCTGCGGTCAGCATTCTGTGGCGTGGGGCTCTGGCCAGTTTAAAAGAAGATGAGCTGTTTTTTTTGGTCTGACAGTAACCTCGGGTGGGATAAATCAATGCTCCCTTAATTCTCATAACCGCCCCTCTTAGATTAATTGATCGTAGCCTATAGGGCCGGGTGGTGCGGTACCACACCCACTCACCCACCCACCCAGCCCTCCTCTCCTGCCTAACCTGATTAGCCAGTGCGGTTTGTTGGATGGCGGCTCCGAGAGATACACTACAGACACATTCATCACGGTAAGGAGAGCAGCGCGCTACGCAGATGGGGGGGCTACGCAGAGTGTAAGTAAGGGATACTGCCAGGCCGCAGTTCTGTCGAGATGGCCTGCTTCGTCAAAATGAGCTACCAATAGGTTTTTAACATAGATAGCCCAAACCCCAACGCTAACCTTTCGGGGGGTACTGTAGTGCGCTGTAATGGCTTGGGAGCTGAGCTTGATGGGTAGCTCATATTGACATGACAGCCAGACCCCCTGTATAGCATTACAGGATTGGCCACTTCCGTGTCTGTCTGCAGCGAGCAAATGGGAGGATTTATGTCGGCTGAGCATGGGATGAAGCACCCTAAATCAATGCGGGATGCTCTGCTTTGATTTAATTTGGGGGACCTTTAGAGCGTCAGGTGATCGGAGATGTGGGGGGAATCACTCACAGGATTATTGTATTGTGCTGTAAAATAAACCTGCAGTCGGGGATCAGGTGTTGTAAACACTATGATAATCATATTTTTAAAAGTTTAGATGACAGAAAGGTATTGTATCTCAAAGCTGGCAATGATGCTGTACTCTGGTGAATGAAAAGGCCTAGAGCTACAGCACCAAAATCAAACATACCATGACATTTTTATATTTATTTTTTTCCCCGTATCTACATTTTCCAACAGTACTGATTTTATCACTTATTGAATGTGGATGAAATATTACAGTTTTGATTCCACCAATTGACTAATAATCATAGCTGTAAGTGTGTAACTGAGCCTTATTTCTACGTCAACTGTTTTTTTGTGATTAGCTGGCAGGTGCTCATTCATGGCATTAAGCATTTGACAGCCTAAAATTCCTTTAGGCCAAACAGCAATCCCTCTTCTGTCCGCTTTGATGTTAATCATGATAAAATCTAAGGCCTGTAAATAAAGCTTGCCGGACAAAACTACTTTTACGATGACCTCATGGCTGTAATTTATTTGTGTCTCTACCAGGGCTTAAGTGTAGTGTAGTGTACAGAGGAGTAGCACTAATTTAAATAATGCCATTGTTTAAGATGCGAAGCCACACGCCATGGGGCCAACCTCTTATGTCACGTTTAATGCTGCAATTCCAGATCCCGCAGTGATGCTGGGAAATTAATTTTCTTAATGCAGCGTGTAAGCACAGCATTAGGCCTCCCTGTATCTTCCTGCCAGCTCCCCACACCCAGAGCACCCTATTATCTTTAATCATATTTCATCAAAGCATCTATAACGCCACTGCAGCCTGCTGGTGCCTGTGAAACAAGTTTAATGAGTCGGGTCCATAACTGCATAGGTGAGCATGCAGAGGAGAATTTCCCTCCTAAATTATCTCAATTAAAGTGTAAAAAAGTATGATCATGTCACTTCCCCAGACACATCAAAACGCATCATTTTTTGAGTAGGCCTAAGTTTACCTAAATTCTTAACAATGCTTCAATGCAGCTGTTCCCAAACTGGGGGCTCGCAAAGGGGTCACAGCAGAAAAACAGTTTGGAAACCACTGCTTTACTACACAACAATATCTGGCAGCACAGGTAAATTAGGCCTACCCAGATAGACATCATAATACATCCTAATAGGCCTACATGTATATGGGCCTACCTACCTACTAGTACATTCATGTAGGCCTACATTAGACATTAGCCTGGTTTTACCAGACCTGCACCACATTAATTACTTTGTAATTCAAAATGAATGGTCTGGCCTGTCGGGCTACAGAACTCCACTTGGCCTGTACAACCCTCCCATGTCACTGAAGCAACATGCCAATTGTACCATAACATGATGTTATTGTTACAGCTTCATCTCACCATGTCTTTGTATCTTTGTCTGTCCTCCTCCACCTTCTGTTGTGAGACTTTGTCAAACAAGGCATGGTTTTCTGTAATGCAGAACAGAATATGGTATTTTCCTTGTGATGCTAAAACGGGCCTAAATTAGTTTAAAAAGTTGAAACATTAGACAAAGGCCAACCTTGCCAACTCACTTGGTGTGCTGGGCCTGGGTACGGTTTTACAGGCTGCAAAAAATACGCATTTCAGTTAGGGATACTGTACAGCACGACTATCATTTTTTTTTCCAAATAATTATTAAACCATCTAAGGTCACGGATGAACATACTGACATGGATCTTTGGCTACTTTGAGTCGTTGACTGACGTCTGCAGACTCCAGTCGTGACTCTATCGGCGGATGCAGAGCGAGGGAATTCCAGAATGTCTTCGCATATGAGACATCCTCACTAGACGACCCCACAAAAATGGTAAACTGCGCTTCGAAGTCAAGCTTCGGCGCCTCAGCACTGTCCAGTGGTTGGTCAGTTCCCATTACTGTTACAGTTCTTCACTTAGCACGCACGCACTATACCGATCACGCCCAGAGAAGGTAGCTTACAGTGTTGTATGTTACCAAGGAGACGGTGCGTGTGCGCTCCGACCATGGGAGGCGCACGAAGGCGCGCGCGCAGTTAAATGAGCCCATCACGTTCGTTCACAAAATCCTCAAAAAAGAAAACTCTTCGAGACCGTTTTCCATTTCAACAAAAGTATTTTTAATTTACTTTTTAACAGATTTGTTTTTATTATTACTACAATGTACATCAAAGACACATAGCCTACCTAGTCTAACACAAATCCATAAGGCTGTAGACCTTCCAAAGACTAGATAACAGGCGAGCGGGGTAGTATAATCTGCCTGGGTCACCTGGCTGTGAGGTTAGTGATTACTTACAGTATATTTTGTTAATCAGCTAACTTCACTGCCAGGTGGCCACAGGAGAACAGTCTTGGAAACTCACAAACTTTCCTCTCGTTGGCTGCTGATATAGAACTCACACAATTTGACGGTATTGTTCAACTTATTTGCCTTGTACATTGAATGGACATGTGCATGTAGGCTACCATACAGCACAAATACAATAATCTGAATAAATCCCGTATATAGGCCTATTTTTTCACTCATTAAAATACTACACATCAACTAGGCCTACTACACCAAGAGAGTTTTTTTTTTTAAAGGCTACCTGAAAAGATGTAAGAATGGGCTTGTGTCTGATGCAGGCTGTTGTGTTGGCAGTACTGTTAGTGATTGCACGTGAAACTAAACAATCATCTAACTACACTGCCTACAAACCAGCCCCAACATATAGTCCCCATGAAGCAGAAGTAGGGCATAGCAATTCCCAGCCAGTCCCAGGTGTGCGCAAACAAAAGGGAACCAAACTTCTAGGTAAGAAACGATTACCTGTGAACAGGTGTCCAAATGCTGAGTTCATACCACTCCTTGTATTCTGGTCATCTCCGTTTTTGCATCTCCTTCTTTTGAGGCTGTGTTGTTGTTACTGTTTCTGAGGAGTTCTCGCCAGGTGGGGTGGCGAACAGGCATGCCCATGACTCCCTTTCACTGGGTTGTGGTGGAGGCAATAAGGATAATAAAATGACATGCAAAAATACAATGTAGCAAATCAGATGTAGGCTACATTTTCTCAAATTAGTTAGGCTAGTAGTCTGCATACGCCACTTTAGAACCACTACTGAAAGCTAAAGCATTCCCAAGAAGCGGTCTCAATTGAACTGTGGGTTAAATTGAGATGCCGTCAAAGCTCTATTGGAACTCACCTGAAAACGAAACCTCGCTGTCACCTTCTCCAAACACCTGCAGACTGTACTGGAATGCAAGCGGGCATCCTCAGCCTTTATAGCAGCAGCCACCAACTGACAGTTCAAATTCAGCGCCAGCGGAGGCGCGAGCCATTTACAGCGCGAACAGTGGCGCTATTTGGATAGCATTGGCGGCAAAGGGAGCGACATGGGCTATCATCACATCAGTTGCTATACCTGAAGTAATGGAACTGATACGCCAGGTCTGGTTGTATATTCCAGGTTCCAACCACCCAGACATGATTTACTGTCAATGTGAACGTATTTGCGACAAGTGGTAGTGGTAAGTAGTGTTGGAATAGGCCTATGCCATATCATGCACAGTAGCAGATCAAGTCATAAGGGATAGGCCCTAGCCAATAGCAGCTGGTTCCACAAAGGCCTTTCAACAATGTAGGCCTATGCAAAAATGAATCAATGCTAAATCAGTTGAAACAGTTATGGTAATTATATAATGTACAGAAAGTATTAGGGCACTATCTGGGCTACTTGCTCAAAAAGGAGAATCGAAACAACACTACACAAATTGTTGTCCACATGGTGTATTCAGTGCAATTAATGAATTTAGCTCTCTTGATGACTCAGCAATGCACTTCTATCATTAGACAGTTTCAAATAAAAACTCCTTGGTTGTTGGCTACAAACTTTCTTGCTCCCATGCACACCCAAAGCAAATCATACAGTTGAAATGTATCTTAAAATGTAAAAAAGAAAAGAACAGAAATGGACAGTAGGTCTAAATCTTATCATCCAATTTTGCAAGTCATGTTTCTGGATTCATTAACAGAACAATTGCCATTAGAAACTTGCGCGTGGGGGTAGGGTTGATGAATGGGTTACCATGGTTAGAGTGTGATAGGCTTGTGGTCCTCCTGTGGACAAGTGGAGACTTGCCTCGTGGTTGATTATGTACACAGCCTTCTTTCAGCAGGTGCAGGATGCTTGGCAACACTCTACCAAACAGATCATTTGAGTAAACAGAAAGTAGGCCTACCTAGGCCTCAGCTCTCATATTGTATGATTTCAGGAATAATTAGCTTTTTTTAGGCACATGTTTACATGATAAAATGATACGTTATAAAGCTGTATGAAGAATAAAAAACTAAATGACCAACAGAATGTTGTGACATGATAGATGATCACCTTTGCTTGTGGGCTTGCTGCTGTTTGCCCTCATGTCAAGTAGGTGGGAAGAGAATATGGCCATGGATATTTTCTGTTACCCTGGGCGTGGTAATACATTAACATCATATGATGAGTGGAGGTGCAAAACGCACACCAGAAACAGAGGTGCTGGCAACCAGAAAAACACATTAAAAAACTGTTTATTTAACTTGTGAGTGTGCTGCACCTCTCTCCTTCTACAATACATTAACATCAAACATGGTCCTATTGAATTAGGCCTACTCCAAGTTAGAGTTTCCCAGAACATTTCACTGAATGGTAATTCTTCTGTTCAAGCTTCAATGCTTAATTCAAATTTGGAAATGCCTGCATTGTCTGCTTTAGCTGTTTGCCCTGATTGATGACTAGTTTGGACATGTTGGGCCTATCTCAGTCGAACAGGAATGAGTCTTATGAAAGGTCCTGTTTAAGGTCCCTTCCTTTCTTCAAACTTGCCAGGGCCAAGAAGAGACCACATGATACTCGGAGCTGGTTTGAGTTTATAATGTCATTGCAAGCAGTAACAATACATTCGTAAAGGTGTATATCCCTCCTTAGGATGCCTAAACAGATGGACACCCTCCTCCTCTCTGTGTATATACGTTAATGTAGAAATTAAAGGCAATAAAATACTTGCCATTTACTTCCTGATGCAAACTATTCCTGAAAAAGTGACAGTGTGAGATTGTGACCTGAAGTTACTGGAAGAGAGACATGAGTGTATTGGGAAATGACCTCGGGCTGGAATCGAACCCAGATAACAATATGCAGTGCCATAGCCATTTGAGCCACGGCCAAGGCCACATACTAGACTTTTAAAGATAATTGGAACACTTGGTAAAGGGGGGAAAATAATGGAAGAGGTTAAATGAGGTGTGGGTGGGCAAGACCCGCTACTTTGTGGCATTCAGCAGCTTTCGTATTGTATAGGTGTAGGATATCAGGAGGAGTATCACACAGATGAGCCTGGTGCCACAGTATCAACTCAGTAAGATTAATGAGTCCCATGGCAGAGAGCCTTTGCATTTTGTAAAATGATTTGCTCCGAATTGGGTCAACATTTAAGGGTGTCACGGATGCTCCAATTTCTTCCAGTCTTTGTCTACACACAGTACAGTCTGGCTTGGGTTGGTTATCTTGGCATCTCTGTGTTGTGGGCGAGGGAGGCACCACACACAAAAATAGACAAACTGAATTACTCAACTGAATGCTCAAATGACAATATTGACCTACAATGAAGTATTAATATTAGTCAAAGGCTTTATTGATACAACATCTTACAGCTTTCTTTGATAGAGACTCATGCGTATAATATTCATGGTCATGTAATAAGTAAGCAAGCAAAGAAAGCTTTTCTACCTGGTGGTCTATATGCTAAACTATTTCTGCATTTGCCGAACTTGACAAGCCAGACTTTGACATTAAATACAAATGATTTGTGTTGCGTCTTTAGATTTCCAGACTAGCACTTGCCATGTATTGTGTTTCTATTTCCCTGTGCAGTCCTTTCAGCAAAGACAATCACCTAAGCAATTTAGGTGTAACTTCTGTTCTTTCCTCTTGATGGCAGCAAAGCACAATGTATTCCAGCAGAGTGGCCTGCAGTTGTATATTGGATGTTGAACATGACACACAGCAGGCTTTAATGGGGACAATCAAATCAGGTTTGCACAAAACTTCCAACCCCTGATGTGCCACACACATGAATATTTCAAATTGATTCATTACATAGTCAGGGTTTTGTTTGATTGTTGTTTTTTGTATTGCCTTGTGGTGGGTAATTGTTCTCTGTGTGTTTTTCATTTTGACATCAAATGTCATGTGGTGCAGTTTTGAAGCACCAAAATATCAAACTATTGTTTTCTTGTTTTTTTCCACATGGTCTGTGTAGTACACCTCAACAATGATGCTAGTTTTTTGACCCAGTGGGAAATGGACCACAGGTAGGAATATGTTATGTGGAAATGGCTGTTGTGCCACTTTGTGGCGTACCAGTGTGATAAAGATTTAAAAAAAAACAGGAACGTTTCTAATTACTGGGCACTCTGACAGTAAAGTGTCAGTAACAGTACTGTATCATTGGTCAGTAAGTTCAAAGCGGCATTCCATGTTTGCTTCTTTTCTATCGGATTTCATATGTTCCAGACACTCCCATCCCAGGAGAGGACCTTGCCCTTTACACCATTTAATTGCAGCACATTGTACCTGAGACTTGACTTCATACTTTTGTTACACTTGGACATCAATACCTTGCTCAATACATTAAGCACATCCTCTAAATTAAACAGACAGAGCGAATTGATTAAGTTACCTAACAAGTTAAGTAACACATAACAAAAACATGGTATAGACTGTCAAGGACAATAAACCATGTAAGATATATGTCATGTGATGAAGAAATAGCAATATATTCAATGAACATGAAGAGTGGTTAGACTGTACAGGACAGTAATTGGACTTTTTATACAGTGATGGACTGAATAGAATATGGCAGATGTGTTATCCTTGATACAGTGCTTAACTTGGTATACAGTATAGCACAATATTTAGGCCTACATAGAACATAATAACCAGTTGTATCAAAACTACCTAAACAGAAAAGACACAAAAGGGCTTAGAACGTTCTGGAGACTGTGGAAATGATGTTATTCAGGAGCTGGTCTGTACTGGGTGAAGTGTAAGTCCATAAAAAAGGGGAAAGTGCAGGCACTTTGAGATTTGAGAAAAAAAAATCTTAACAAAAACCCCTTTAATATTACGTGGCAAAACTGTTTCAAAACACACAGGCCATCTGAACTGAGCTTTGTTTTAGAAATTACACCAAACAAATATTATCACTTCCTTCAACCGGCATGAACTGGCCTGCAGTTAAATTTGTGGGCCCAAAAAAAGGATATATTTAGTTACTTTGTCAGGAAATTAATCTCCTGATGCCTGTCACAACTATGCGTCATCCTGTAATTTGATGGCGGTCAAAAAATAAAAGTTCTGTAACTTGATTTCACCAGGTCATTATTTTAAAGGCCATGGCAGAGATATCTCGAGGCAAAGCTTATGTGTTGTGGAGCGGCATCCTATTCTTTCTCCAGCACAATGAAATATAACACTGCTATGGGTGCTGTCTATATAAACCACCTTACACACAGTCATACACATTCAACACCAACACAGGTGGGTGTCTATAACATCACTTGAGATTGGCAGCATTATATGCGCACAACTTTTATGACCTGTATGCCATTTGCTATATATCCATTATTTCAAAGTGGTAGACAAACAGTTTGGATTTTTGTAGTCTGTAGATATGGACTATTCTCTCCACTTTTTCCGCTTTATATTTTTGACTTGTATTTTTTGTTTGCAGACAGTAAGGATGATAAAGTGGAAACACCTAGCCTTGTTGGCATTGGCTTTTCATTCTGGACTTGCAATAAATTGCACAACAGACTATGACAGGATCCCTGGTAAGTAACTGAACATTTTTTATGATATTATTAATAATAAAATATAATATTAACCAGATTGATGGAGCATTCCTCAGATAATAGCTTGGTTTTTTTGCTTATGTTACATTATGTTAGTTTGTTATGTAAGTTATGTATGCTTACGTACTTGGCCTGTAAAGGTACCCTGTATTGTGTTTGTACCGAACTAAACAGACCTGTACCGAACCGAACAGTGCCAAAAGGTAGATTGACAGGCAGCTCAGTTCATATTTTTACATTATGCTGCCACTACATGCAGTGGCTCATGCAGAACGCTGAGAGAGAATGCAAGGAAAAAAAACAGTTGTAGAGGCTTATTCTTTGTGAGACTTCGAGAAAAGTTCTATTTCTTACACTGAAGAAAACTCCAACCCAAAGAAGCAGTTTGAATGTATTTTCCTTTTATATATACTGTACCAAAAATGTACTGAACCGTGACCCCAAAAACTAAGGTATGTACCGAATCGTGATATTTGTATACCGTTACACTCCTACTACGTACTCGGGTGGGTTAACTTTGGACAAGTAATGAACCTGCTAAAAGGTCAGCCTTATGGCTTCTTTTTGTACAGTAAGGAGGAACGAAGACAGATTACTCCTTTAGGTTCTGATAATTGAGTCAGTCACTTAACAAAGTACACAAAAATAGGATTTTAACCTTAAAAAACAGGTTGAATCTTAAAAACAGGGTGAAACACACTTTAAACAATCATTTTACTGGCCTTAACGTGAGCAAGAACTGCTCTAAATAAGCTTGCAGGAGTGGAACATCTGTCTGTGGTTCAAACGAAGCTCAATTTCAGTATGGCGTTTGAGGTCTGAAAATTGTCTAGTGCTACTTTAAGCCCCAACCCTATTTGGAATAACCTCTTTGGCTCTGTCCAACGCTATCCATATTGTGCTGCTCACTCGCTGACCCTGTCGGTTTACACCATCATTACCTGCAGTGAACAGTGACCTGACGGTGGACTGCGGCGTCAGCATCATCACGTTGGAGGTGAACGTGTGCACGGCATCATGGGCCGGCTTCAACGCCTCGACGCTGGCCATGAACGGACAGCATAATAACAGCTTGTGCTTCGGCGTCACCGACACCAGCACCAACCCACCTGTGGTCCGCTTCCAACTCCCCATCAACGACAGCTCCGAGAACCCCTGCCGACAATCTCTGCAGGTCCTTATTTTTTTTTATTTCCTTCTCCTGCTTGTTCTAAATTAAAGATGAATAATTAATAATCAATTGCAGTTGATATCATACTGAATGTGTATTTGTTTTGTTATAATGTGGGAAAACACACAAAAACCTGTTGTTCCAGCCAGTTCAAATAACTTTGCTTGCACACATATATATTTATTTGGCCAGCATGTTTACAGCTTATGTTGCGGTTTTGAAAGAACTTGGTTAAGTGACTACCTTCAGAAACTGGCCAATCTAATAATAGATAGCTTACATTTAAGAAAATGAGAACTGCCAGGCCCTTTTAACCCCTGTGCCACAGAGCCTCTGTAATTACCGTGTCATGTCCAATAATGTCCAAGTCTTAATATGTTACTTAACATGCCTTGCTACTGAACCACCATACTCCTTTGAGTTAGTGTTGGTGTATGTTTGTGTATCTGTATGTCTGTGTTGCCTGTGCTGTTGCCTGCTTGGGATGGGAGATTGTGGACGAGACCCCAACGTCTGCAGTGTTCAGCTCCTTCTCCAAAGTCCAGTCTGTGATCATCACGGGCTTCATCGACACGCCTCGCTCTACCGAGGGCATCATCAGTTACACCACAGACCTGTACTATCACTTCTCCTGCCGCTATCCCCTGGAGTACTTCATCAACAACACACAGATAGTGGCGTGAGTCCCCCCTCTCCATCACTCAGCCTGGCCTACAGTCAATGCGCGCCTTGCTCACAGTTTCTGCACTCGATTTATTTCTCGCAGATTGTTAAAGTGTGTGTGTGTGTGTGTGTGTGTGTGTGTGTGTGTGTGTGTGTGTGTGTGTGTGTGTGTGTGTGTGTGTGTGTGTGTGTGTGTGTTCGTGTGTTCGTGTGTGTCCGTGCGGATGTGCGCGTGTTTTTCTGCTAAACTGTTTTGCAGGTCCTCAGTTTCTGTGGCAACCAAAGGAAATAATGGAACCTTCATCAGCACCCTCAGCATGAGTGTTTACAATGTAATAACACCATTTGGTGTTTTATTTTAGAATAATATATAATATAATGTGTAATATGATTAGACACTCTTACATGCTTTTCTAATGGCCAAACCTGTTTTCACTTCAGGATTCTAACTACATGTATCCTCTGGCGGTTCCCGACGCAGGGCTGCCATTGCGCTCAAAGATTTATGTTGAAGTGAAGGCCACAAACCTCACCGGAAGGTTAGTACCTTTTTGTCAGCTATCTTTTATAATATATATATATATATAGTGTTTATATATGATATTTCCATGTGCATCCATACGACAACACAACAATATACAGTATAAGCACTATACAATAATGGCCTCGGTTACATGGGACATGTAACTCAGAATTTATTCCATTTAATTCCTGAGAACATCATGTACACACTTACCAATTCGCAATTGAGTTTGTTTGGAATTAAATTATTAGTTAAATGAAAATTTAAACTTGATAGAAAAAACTGTACATTCCGAACTATTCATTCCGATTTATTCATTCAGAATTAAAACCACCACGTAAATGTAGCCAATGTGTTTCCATACAACCACACAAAAATATATAAGCACTGCAATGTGTCCATGATCCAATTTTGAGAATGATTCCTTATGTGTTATGCTGTTAGTTTTCATGTGCTGCTTGACCACTGCTTTGCCACACCGTCCCCCTACAACGTGTCTGCCAATGAGAAGCACGACTTCTTTACTGGGTAGGATTTTTCAATTTTCTCTCAATAATAAACCATTTCAGAAACAGTTGTTAGGGTTGGAAGCAGCCAATGGGAAGAGACTCACAGACAATGATCAATTAATAACAATTAACAGCAACATTATTCTTAAATAATCATTGATTCTCATCTGTGTTATAATGTCTTCTATGTCTCTTTTACATGTCCGATTGTAGTATGACACATTGAATGACAACTGCGTATGGTCATGTGCTATATACATTGATTGAATGCTTTATTGATTGACTGATTGATTGATGTCATCAAGTGATTTGGGTTTTTCCCCCCACACAGGTGCACAGTACATTCCAGAACCACAATAGACCAGAATGGGAGGGATCTCAACTCGCGGTTCTATTTCGAGGCGTTCCGGTTTGTGGAACACCACAGCCTGACAAAGTCCACCATATACCTGCACTGCATCGTGCGGCTCTGTGAGCCAGATAAGTGTCAGGAGCTCCTCAACGTGAGTGCCTTTTGCTGTCCGTGTAGTTCAGGGTCATCTATATAGCACTGCAGCTGCCCTGGTTTACATTGTGTTGGCAGGCTGAAGTGTGAAAGTCGGGAGAAGCAGGGACGTTGAAAGGAAGTTTGAGTTTGTGAAGAAACTTTTCAACACCAATGAAAAAATTAAGCAATTTGAAATTCAGGGAAAATAGGTAATTGTGAGCAGATGAAATGACAGCACTTTGATATAAGGCAATATCTGATATCTGACTTGACCTGTGATACATTTTCACAGGGTTGCAGGAGGTTATGCGCCAGTGAACAGTGAAATTATTGTGGCTTTCCATGCAACAGTAGTTGTGAATGTGTGGTCATATCAGATCTAGCAGTATAGGGGTGAACTCATATTCATGGATAAATATTAAATCTCATACCCAGCATCCCTTTTGTCTGCCACCTGCCAGACTGTATGTAGCCTGGCCATCAGTAGCCTAAATCAGGGATTCTTAGCCATAGGGCCGCGGACCAAAGTTGGGCCGCGCGCACAACCTCCCGGGCCGCAGACACTTTCAGTTTCGCACCAGTGGGCCGCCAGGGCCGTGGGACTGCATGGACAAGTAGCGTTATTAAGCCAAATACTTCCAACGCACTAAGAATAGTGTGCGCCTTTTTCCCAAACGCATCTCTGCCACAACGCAATTACCACATCGCGCTAATTCATCAAGAACAAGACGCTGCAATAAGGCTATTTGGAAAGAGAAATAACCAAGCGGTAGGCCCTAAATCACATTGGAGATTTCGTCTGGGAACCACCTATTCATTTTCTCGTATGGGGAGGGTATTGGTATACAATTTCACATGGCCGTTTATTTGAGTGCTCCAAATGTCTATCATTCTGCGTACATGTAGCCCAGAGCTGATCGTACCAATTGTACCCATCTTGCCACCCCTTCCCTTGCTCTGTGATTGGCTCGAGAACTCATATGAACAACTCAGCCATGTTTTCCTGGCTGCTTTGCAGTTCCAAATTGAAATTGAGTGTGCAAGGCAGCATGGGAATTCTCAGACTAGCTGTACTGCATGCATAATGTCCTGCCTCCAGGGTGAACAGCGCTGCCACTATGGTCTCTTACCTGCTGCTAGTAAAACCAATGCTGTGATTTAGCTTACCGGGTGGCTTTATGGCTACCCCTCTTGCACGGGTGAAGCGTACATGCAATTTTGTGGTGTGCACTGAGTGCAGTGCTGTGCATGCACTGTGTGCAGAGGCGCACTTTACATTCATACCTAGGCAATTGCCTAGGGCCCCAACCAAATCTGCCCTCCAAAGGGCCCCCCAAACTGTCACACCAGTTGCGATAAACACAAAAAATCAGGCCTGATCCTAATTGGTCACTTGTGTGAAGTAATAGAAGATATATACAACACAAAACACTCAAATAGCATCCTCACTCCCTCCATGCCAATCAGGAACCCTTATTTTGTGTACGTGTTTACAGAATGTCTTTTGAGGGCAGCATGTTTGTTTTTCGCCTAGGTCCCCAAAATGGCTAGATCCGGCCCTGGCCTGACTGTGCCGTGGTGCTGCTGTGTGTCACAGTATGCCAGTGGGACTTTCCCAGTGGGACGCTCACTTTTTTCCACTTTCACCTCAGTTAGCCTTCGAATGACAGACACAACTGTTTGAAAACATCAAAATTCGCTACAGCTGCAATATACTGCTGTCCTCAAAGAGAATGGGATAATGCCATGCCCTTTCTTTTTCATGTTTTATGTCACTGCATCATCATATTCATTGTTTATTTTCTCATAGGGCTGTGGCTCTAGTGTTTATGGCAGAAAAAGGAGGGAAGTGGCAGAGCCTTTTGGCTCAGAGTCGTCCGAGTCCACCACAGTGTCTGTGGGACCGATCTACACCCGAGACAATGGTATGCCTATCTTAGCCCACAGGAATGCACCTCTGCTACCGCACCTCACCTCAACTACTAGTAAAATGAGTTAGGTCACTTTCAATTTACTTAAAAAGTAGTTCATAGAGCAGAATTGATAAACAGTTGTTGTGAGCTACTGTTAGCCCTACATATACAGTATTTGTCTGTTACAACTAGTTAACCAGTTACAACATACCATTTGCTATGAATTTAACCACTTTGCACAAGGCTTAAGTTATAACCTTACTACCACCAACATTTAATTGCCCAAGTCTTAATCTGTTACTGTTACTGTCATACATGGTTGAGTTACATAGTTGAGTATTTGCAGCAAAGAGCGGATGGGCCGAGACTACAATGAGGCTACAATGGTTTTAAATTGTGTTATTATCACTGCTGTAAAGCAGTTAATGATCTCTACTAATGTAAACACATCTTTATGTTCAAGCAGATGAAGTTGATCAGACCGCGTTCGGAACTGGTTAGTATGTCTTTTGTCCTTTATGTCTTAAATCATCTGGTATCTTGAGGAGCTTTTGTTTCACTTTCGGTGTTTGTAAAACCATCTCTCTCTACTTTCTATCTTTTTCTCTTCTTTAGGTGCGTCCTCTCAACAGGCCGACAGCAGCAAAAGCGACACAGCGCTAGCCATTGGGTTAATCTTCGGCGGTGGAGCCACGGTGGTCCTGGTCGTGGGAGCCTGGTTTGTGGCAAAAAAGTTTTTGTGCCTTGGTGGTAGTGGACTGACGTCCTTTCACTAGTCGACGTCTTCCTACACTTTGGCAATGTTTTGCACTTACCGTAATAATGGAGGTTTTGTCCTGGAACTATGTCAAGCATTGGACTCCTGTTCAGAACTCCACCTGTTTTTCATTCAAAATGTACGTAACACAGTGGCTGGATGTTGCGTTTTCTATACGATGATATCAATTTTGTGAACACTGTGCAATTTCACAGCTATCCTACGGTACGTAGCCTGTATTAGCCGCCTATTCTATGTAAATAAGACTATCAAACAGAGATAAAATGAACTAAATGCATGTTGTTCATGAAGTCTGTATAATGATTCCATAGCATTTATGTAGTGAAATGAAGTATGACATTGAAAATGATTACCTACACCTTGTCTGTAGTACTCAAGAAACAGCCTCCTCTAATTGCCATAGAAACCCATTTATATAACTATGATGTATGATGCTGCAAAATGAATGTCAAGGCCTAAGACATCAAACAGCTGTTTTAGCTGCTGTCACCAGGCCTAAATATTGTAGCTTTTTGTACTATTACTATTAAAAGGCCTCAAGTGAATCTTTCTTATATTAGTGGCCTTAGTTGTTGGGGTGGTCTAGGATTGCGTATGAAATGAATAACACAGACTTTTTTTAACCAATCAGCCTTCTTTGAGGGCAGCTTTGAAAATAAAGCATTACTTGTATGTGAGTCTTGTATGTGAGCTGGCCACCTTAACTCACTGCACACTTCTCTGATTGGTGGGCCAGGAAGGAAACCATCAGGGCCCCTAGACCAGTGTTTCCCAACCTTTTTTGTCTTGTGTACCCCCAAGCCTTTTCGTTGTGCCATGAGCATCCCCTAAGTCAAGTTCTATATCCCTTTCTCCATCCCAATGTAACTAAGCTCCATATATTTGTTCAAATTTAATTTTTCCAAGTATCCCCTGCAGTGTGCTCGCATACCCCTAGTGGTACACGTACCCCTGGTTGGGAAACACTGCCCTAAACGCAACTCCTCTCAACTTGCGTGGTGCCAGGCTCTGCTGCACGCTATGTTCCAGTAAAACACCATCTGATGTATTCCAGACGTGCAAAAAGTTAATTAAGTCCCACCCTTTTTCCAACAGAGTTCAACATTATGCAACCCTAAAAACAAGCATCAAGCATACAACATTTTAAACAAAAGCAGCAAGGGATTCATTTATTTTACAAAAACATACAATGAAGCCTATTACTGAAGTATGAAAAAAAAGAAATGGGTGTGTTCTGGCAAACCATAGCATCTTTCTTCTGCCCACGTAATTGCTTGCAGGTCTTGTTTACATTCCAGGGTTTGATGTCTGAGTTTCATGATGCTTTGCAAAGTTTTGTAGACGGCAAAAAAGGTTTTACTATGCATAAAATGTGAAGGTAAACAGAAAGCCTTTGTTTTCACCAAAGAGCAGAGAATGACACAATGCTTGTAGATGCTCAGCCACTTTCATGCCACCATTTTTAAAACAACAATAATAATGATCAAAATTATTCCAATCACGACACCAGCGATGTTCAAGTTCTTGGCCATCCGTGATGACTCTAGAGCCCTGGTCCCATCACCCATGGTATTTGCATTGTCAACCTACAATGGGAGTTGGGGGGGGGTGTAGAGAACACCATCAATCAAGCAACATACATTTTAATAAAGTATATTAAGACACACATAGCATGGCATGATGCACAGCAGGTAACAAGAATACACTTACTCTACATGAGTAGACAATAGCCGCAATTCCAAGGGGAAGACAACAACAAAGTGTGTTGAAGATGGAAAAGCCCAGATGTGATGGCACGTTGGTGCGCCCTTGAACGCTGTCCATTTTCACGGGTGTTGGCTTTTTTTTTTTTAATCGTCTCCAAACCGACCCTTGTGCCTGGTGCAGGAAGGTGTAAGTGTGAGGAATGCTTGTAAGGTTTTACAGCAGTGTATATGTATGGGGTACCCACATCTGGGGGAGGGTCAATTAGGAGGCTCTGAAATGGGCCCGCCCTGTGCGGGGATGGAGTGGAAATTTACTAACTTTTTTTTTCTTTTACTCTTCTTTTTTCCCCTCCTTCTCTTAATGACATTCTTGGCATTTGACAAAAGATGAAACAATAGCAAAAGTCTGCTAGAAGGGCTCATTTGGATTGGAAAGTTTAACAAAGATGCAAACGCTTGTTAATGACATGGGCATGTGATGGAAAGAAGAAACACTTGGTTAAAAAAAAGATGGAAAACAGAAGATAGTCTTCATTTTCCTTGGTCAACATACTGGCGAAGCTGTCCCTGCATTTCTCAAAATAGCATCCAGATGTGAGCATTCATCAGCTTTGCTACACAATGTCAATATGATAACATGCATAGTTCATTTCTTACACATGCTGTTGTGGTATCGTTCTGAACTCTCTCTGTCAAATTCTTTACAGAGCAATTCACAGTGTTTTTTCATGCTTAAATTGTCTCCTGAAATGAAGTGCAATACAGGTTTTTTTTAAGCACCCTGGGCCAGTTGCTGGAGTAGATACAAGGTCTTTCCAGTGGAGGGACTCACATGTGTGAGATTAAAGTGTTTTAAATCCACATGGCCCTCATTTATGATATAGAGCACCTAAATAAGACAACCCGTATGTGTTATTTACATATATTTTATATGTTTAAGATATGCATCCGCTTGATGGGAGATTAACACTATGGCACACTGGACACACAACACTCACAGCTGCCCAGTGCTGTTGGTTTCAGCTGTGGGCACTAGAATAACGGACTTCATCTAAAAACCACAATGACTTGCCAGTGCCTATAAACAAACACATCTGCAGGCAAGCAGGAAATTTAAACTGTAACCACCTTAGAGCAGGGTTGGGATATCTATTAGAAGCCGAAGGTGACTCTGCCAACAATATTGTTAGTAAATGAGATACCACGTCATGCTAAATCACAACAATATTATTTGAAATGTTAACGAATACTAGAGATGTTTCTTCCCTCATGCACATTATTTGTCCGAGATGCATCCATTTGTAGGCTAGATCTTTCCTAAAGGGCTGAAGTTGTCATGGTAACGAGCCACTAAAAGTCAAAGGAATCCTACGCATGTAACATTTGTAGCAGTTGTAAATCTGTCAGGAACCTCCACAGTAAAAGTGAAACTCCAAAACACTATTGAAATGACTCTGCCCAGCTTTTTCAACGGAACGACTAAGATTTAGGAAGAACAAGGAGTGTGTGTGCCAGGGCGTGCCTGGGTCTGAGTGTGTCACCAGATACGTTTGGAAAAACAAAATTGTTTTCCATCCCCAAAGGAGATGACAGGATCATCATGGGAAACAAACAACACCAAATAGCTTATGTCAAGATTTGTTGTAAAAGCAGCCACCATTGTTGGCAGTGCCAGTCCCACTATCTCTCAGTCACTTGGCACCACTGCTATGAATTACCAGTGGTTAGTCTTGCACTTGCAAGAGCGAAACATGTTAAAGTGATCTCACGTGTTATGGAAGTGCATCTACAAACATTCATCAAAGACAGTTGAATCACTTGTTGTGCCTTTCCCTCTCTCCTTTGGCACAGAGTCATCTGTTCTGAGTCAACCACTGTGTCTGTGGAGCAGATGGACACCAGGGATAGTACAGAAGTACTTGCCTATGGGAATGTATTAGCTAAATGAGTTAGTTTGTCACTATACGGATCTCTGTCAATGGACATTTTTTTTTGGGGGGGGGGGGGGGGGGGCTGTTATTTAACTTTCTGTCAGGATCATGGAAGAGATATAAGAATGCCTTGACCATGGCTCAAACGGCCAAGGGACCCGGGTTTGATTCTGGCCCAAAGTTCCCAATCCTCATTCATCTCTCTCTCTCTCCCACTCATTTCCTGTCACACCCTCAAGCTGTGTCCTGTCTGAACGAAAGCTTAAAACCCCAAAGGATCTTTTTTAAAATATGAATGTCTTTGTTTAGTGAGCACATTCATGTAACACCAGTGAGGAAAAGAGGGGGAGAGGGGAGAGAGTGGTGCCTCCTAGCCCACCACAGCTAATACTAAACTCACCATCCTTGTTGCCCACTATACCTGGCAGAACGAGTCTTCTGATTCATTTTTTTGTTTAAATTGATTTTTTAAAACATTTTAACCCCATAAGACACGGCATTAAATGAGCTGTTACCAGAATGGCAATGACCAACTCGTAATGTATTACTAAAGGCCCTGTGCACTGTCATAGTAGTGTAGTACTATAGCAGTTAACTTTCAATGTCACAGTTACGTTACAGCGTGCCACAGGAGGTGGATTAAGGGGCTACATGACAAACACACCAAAACAAAGACAGCAGCCAAGGAACAAAACACACACAAAAAAGAAGAACAAATAAAACAAAAGACAAAGTGCCCACACACATCAACAACAACCCACACCGACCTCCACTCCCTCTAAATAGTGCAACAATGGTCCCCATACCTGATTAAATACCTCCTCCTTCCCCCGAACACTGCAAGTAACCCGCTCGTACCCGGCAATTTTCAGCATTAGTTCAGTCCATTCTTTGAATAGGCAGGATGTAGGTGATTTCCAATGTCTTAGGATAATGCGACATCCTGACATCAAGACGCACCCACAACTTGTATCTTCTTGTTGTCTGAATGTCCTCCGACAGCAAACCAAAAATAGGCCTACATAGATCTGGTGATGCAGAAAGATCACACTGAAAAACTGAACTTTAAAGCTTCACAATCCCATCCCAGAGCACACTGTTTTTTCACATTCGTACAACATATAAATCAGAGTCCCAGTTTCTTTCTGACATTTCCAACAAGTACCACTATCCATTACTTTCAGTTTGGCTAGTTTACTGGGGGTCCAGTACTTGTGTACTCCAGTACTTGTGTACTCTGTGGAGTACTTTATACTGAATGAGCTGAGATTGCGTTTCTCGTGAACAGGTGTGCCAAGATTCGACCAACCATTTCCATGTATCTTCCAAAATTGCTGTGCCCAAATCTTTTTCCCAACACAACCTCAGTCCCTCTAATTTGGGGGCTTGTGCCTCTCTGATAAGCCGGTAGAAAATAGAGGCTTTTTAAAACCCAGGTTTCATAAAACCTCCTGAAAGCTAGATGGAGGGTCTCGGACAGATTTCAGCTTAGCTCTACTACAATGGGAGAGATGTAAATATTGGCAGGGGGCATATTTTAGAAATAGGCATATCCTCTGACTTTGACCAATTAATGGTATAGCCAGATATTTCAGAAAATGAGTCAATAATTGAACACATAGACGGCACTGCCTCATCAGAATTATTTGAAATCAAAAGAATGTCGTCAGCATACAAAAAAAGTTTGTGTTGTTCTTGTCCCATATGTACTCCTTCTATATGTTTACATTCGCGTAATGCAATAGCAAGGGGTTCGAGAAATAAAGCAAAAATAAGCAGTGATAATGGTGAGCTCTGTAGTACCACGACTAAGATTAAAGGATGGTGACATTACCCCATTGGTAAAAACAGTAGCCATACGTGTACACTAACTCCAGCCACTGCATAAATGACAGACCAAAACCAAATTTCCTTAGCGTATAGAACAGATAGGTGTATTCAACATGTCTCGAATTCTCAAAACTCTAAACGCAAATCCAAAAACTTACACACAACGGGCTAAACCTCTCACTTCTCACTTCTAAAAAATGAATGTCTTGTCTCAAAAACTCATTCTATAAAGCCAATTTTGTTCTAAAATTCAAACACAAGCATCATTTTAATTCACTCTCATATGAACCATTGGAGGTAAAACATTATACTCAGCATGACACACAGTAGACCTTACAGTAATTTGGTCAGTGTTCCACTTACTGAAGAGGGTATCTTTCTGTTATGAAATGCTGAAATATTGTTTTTAGACTCAGAGTTCACAGATGTGTGGCCAAAAAAAAAAACATTTTACATATTTTTCTGACATTGAAAAAAGTGGCACTAATTTATTATAAAAGTGATGTTGAAAAGTGGAAGTGATTTCTTGTATTACATATTTTGGAGATCAAAAACTAAAAAACCTCACTGCATCCACTCATGTTTTCATCAATATCACATGCAAATGCAACGTGTGTCCTTATGGGGTGATGATGGCAGATTGCTAACAGGTATGAAAGAAGTTTGCCAATGTGATGAGGAAGTTACATGGTATGGAAATTGATTTTAGTATTTTGAATGATAGTGTGTTCCATGAGAAAACCAGCGCTTTTCTTCATGAAAATTCTGTCAAATCAATCAAAATTATGTTGAGTCTTTTTTAGAAAAGTGTGTTGTAGAACTGAAATTTGAATGTAAAAAGGAGTTGTGCTTATAGTTTAGTGACATTGGTTAGGGGAGTTGGGAAATGGGTGAGGTGATTCCAGAATTGTTTGTGAAGTTAGTACCAGAAATTGTGTGGAAATGATCGAGAAAAACTGCAACCACATCCTATTTTTGTCATTATCTGATGGAACAATCGAAGATGGTGACAGGAGGCAAGTGAGATAGAGAGATTGGGGAGGAACCCCCGGCACGACAGTGCATTGCCCTACCATTTGAGCCGTGGCAGGGCCTAGCCACATACTGTTCACCGCATGACACACACTTCTCTTGTACTTCAGCTCTGATGGAGATCTTCATGAAATGTCACTATTCATAAGAAAAACTGCAACCACATCCTATTTTTGTCATTATCTGATGGAACAATTGAAGATGGTGACAGGAGGCAAGTGAGATTAGATTAGATTAGATTAGATTACTTTATTGGTACCCAAGGGTAAATTTGATTTGCAGTAAAGTGAGCTTCGCTCATACAAAACATTCAGGACATAGGACACACATAACATTCAAGCAACCCACAATGAACATATGGATAATACCAAAAGTGACCTAGTGCATCCTATCAATGAGACATGGTGTCACATAAAGTGACAGGGGTACTAAATAAGAATAGATTATTAAATATATGATAAAAAGGAGTAGTACATGATGAGAAGTAACTAGCTTGATAAATACCTAGTAAAATAAGACTCTTGTCTAAGGAGTTAAAAACAGTAGAAACAGTGAAGAAAAAACAGTTCAAGCAATAAATAACATAATCAGATAGGCCTACAGAGAATCATAGCCTGTGTTTGGATGCTATATTATTAATTTCTCTAATTGCAGAGGGGACAAAACTTCCTCTGAAACGCTTTGTTCGACAGGCAGGCAGGCTATATCTGTGGCCAGAGGGCAGAAGCTGGAACTCTTTATATAGTGGATGGGAGCCATCTTAAGATGGACTCAGCTATCCTCTGCAGCTGTCTATTGGGGGTTAAGTTGTGGCTCTCCAATAAGCCTGCTGGACCACTTAACTATTTGGTTAAGGGAGTTTCTATTTTTCAGGGACAAAGATAGAGATGGGGGAGGAACCCCCGGCGCGACAGTGCATTGCCCTACCATTTGAGCCGTGGCAGGGCCTAGCCACATACTGTTCACCGCATGACACACACTTCTCTTGTACTTCAGCTCTGATGGAGATATTCATGAAATGTCACTATTCATAACACACACCCCGCCCCCCCACGCACACACACACACAGCCACATGCACATGTACTCACACACTCCTCTCCCCCTTCACACTTCTGCTGAAGAATAGGATGTTTACATTACCTTACACTTCATAGATAATTTTACCCAAAGCTCCTAAAAAAGATGACTTAAACAAAATAGGGTTGTTGACTGAAAGTTTACACACATCTACAGATATAAATATGTCTGTAGTAGGCCCATCATATATACGTATATATATATATACTCGGGCGGTATATATCCTCGGACAGCAGCTTTATGAACGGTGATGCATCATGTACCTGTAGTCAGCATTCACAGTGTGAGTTATTGTGCAAGATCATTACTTTTGTCTATGGCGACGTGTGGCCGGGTGCAATATGAACGTGGACAACAAGCCCCCTGCTGTTGGAGAGTTCACGGCCAGTTCTGAGCCTGAGCCCAGAGCACTGCTGCACAGCAGGCTTTCCGACAGGGCTGAACAACTGGGTATGTTGTCCTCCTGACCTGGGCCCAGGGAGAGAAGGGGCCCAGAATTGGGTCCCCATTACATTGCATGCATTGCACACTGTGTATGGGGGGGGGGGGGGGGGGTGTCAGCGGTCCTACAGCACAGCACAGGACCTTGATTTCACACATATGTCAGTGTGGATTTTTAAAAATCATATCAGTCAGCACACAGCTTGGAAAAGGAAAATAGTTTATTGACTCTTCTGACTGGCAGTGACATCTCAGATGTCAGAGAATGAGAAATCATGCTGTCATAAAGCAGGCCATGCCTCAAAGGATGCTCCCTCAGGACTGGGCTGCACAGCTGTCGCAGTGCTCCTCGTACTGTACTGTGTGTGTCCTCCTAGTTTACCAACAGTGAGAAGATCATATAGTTAACCCTTTGATGCAGAGCCTCAACTAGCGGCCCTACTCATTTGGGGGCCCTAGGCAAAATGCATATATGGGCCCTCTTACGTACAAACCCCAACTCCGATGAAGTTGGGACGTTTGGTAAACAGTGAATAAAATCAAAATGCTATCATTTTCAAAACATTCAATCTATTCATTAGATGGAGAATAGTGAATAGACAACATATTAAGTGTTAAAACTGAGAAAAAATATTGTTTGGGGGGACATATGTACTCATTTCTAATTTGATAAATCCAACACGTCTCAAAAGAGTTGGGACGGGGACAATAAATGGCAGCAAATGTCGAGGAAGACTAAAAACAAAACAAAAGACAACACTTAACAGTTAAATACATTAACCGATGAGATGATTTTATATAAAAAACAGTGTTAATTCCTATCTTGGACATGATTTCACCAGCTTAAATGGTGGGTGTATTCCTTGTCATGTTTTGCAATGTTTTCCTTTCTGTAGTGCTTACAGTGTGACAGGTCTTGACCAAAAACCCACCATTTTATCACCTGCTGGTCCTTATGATGGAGCCAAACTGTTAAAACATAGTAGAGAATGCAATTTGACCTTACTATGTGGCAGTAATCAAAGATCTCCCTTCAAAATATAATGCATGAGTGGCTTTTCATGCTGTTTAAAACCCATTTATACAATTCAGCACTGTATTTAACTGTACAGTGAGTGAGAACATCTTAACCAATGCACTACTGCACCCACATGCCATCATGGAGGCTGACTTTTGAAGCTAGCACTAACACAAGTTGGATGGCCCATTTTTACTGTAGCACAGGATGTGCAATGCTCTATTATTGTCAAAAAGAATGGACTTCTACAACTTCTGCTGACTTCTGTAAGCAAAGGACAGTTTCCCATGTCTTCTGGGTCTATTTCAAGTGAGCTCAGGTGCTTAGGAGAATGTTACACCCCTGTATCATTTGCACGCATTAAGCATTCTTGAATAGATTGAATAGATTGAATGTTTTGAAAATGATAGCATTTTGATTTTATTCACTGTTTACCAAACGTCCCAACTTCATCGGAGTTGGGGTTTGTAAATCATTTTTGCTTGTATTTATCTGCATGGTAAAGCTGATTGTTGGGGTTTGGCCTAGGCCAGGGGTCCCCAACCTTTCTGGTTCTGAGGGCTACCAAGGGGTGCCTGAGGGCTGCAAGGGGCTACTCGAGGGCTACTTGTTTGTTCAAAATCCTCTACCAATGTTTTGACATCGTTCTCTAATCAAACTATGATTGAATGATAATTTGCTTATAGGTTATATATAAATATTCATTATAGTTCATAAAGAAATAATCTCATATTTAAAACAAGAAAAATGTGAACTTTGACTAAAACATTGTCGTATAGTCACTATTTTTTTTTACATCCTCAGTGGGCATGGTAAAGCTGAGTGTTGGGGTTGCCCTTGGCAATTGCCTGGTCGTCTGCCTATTGGTAAAACTAGCTCTGAGAGCCTCTGGTATAAGCTTGTTGTTAACCCAGATGTAAATGAACAAATGTCTTTATATGTTACTTGAGATTCTTGGTAATGCCATAACAATGTTGATATAAATGTAGCAGTTTTATTTCAGCAAACAGTGAGTCAGATCTATCTCATCTGCACTAAAACCCTATGACACATTTTTTTGTTTTCTGCTAATAAAATAGAACAGACAGAATTACGTACCTCAAAAAAAACATTTTAGAAACAGCAGAATGCCCCTTTGGGTGGTGTAGTGTAGGCAACTACAGTTATTTGAAAAGTTTCTTTTTTTTCATTTTTGACAGCGGGGCGTAATGCCTCTGCTAGGGAGTTGGCAGTGACACACAGGACTGTTGATAGCTTTGGCTGGGCCCAGGACAAAGTCATCTGAAATGGCCCCAGCACAATACATATCATGTAATAAGGACCCAATTCTGGGCCTCCTCTCTCTCTGGGCCTGGGACAACTGGCACCTTTGTCAGCACCCCTGGTGTCAGCACCCCTGGTGACACACAGCAGGACCAGTTCAGAACTTTTCATCGGCATGCAAATGAATAGAGAGAGCACGCCAGGTGGTAGCAGAGGGGAAAAAAACCCTAACAGACAGAATCAATATCACACTTAGTCTAGAGAGGAACCCATAAAAAGATCATAGACATACACACAGTGGATTTAAATTTCTGTTAGTTCTGAATTATGAATGCGCGCACAGCGTGGGGTAAATCTGCATTACCAGCGTCATGCACTACTCAGAGTAAACAGTATTGTTTGTTTCTCTGTGTGAACGCGGTGTACTGAGACCTAAAAGAGGCATCATGGATTTTGTTGTTTAATAATGGCATACATTATACACATACATAAAAGTATTCCAAACATGATCAATGTCCCCATTGCCAGCCATGAAAGTTTGCTGATATTTTACTGTAATAACTTCTGGCAACATTGCTGGGAGGCCTTCTGTAATGTTCTCCCTGGGTACAGTATTCTGGCACAAGCTAATTAAGCACACAATGCATGGGAAGACAGCTGTGTGTGCTGTGGATGTCCATTGAATAATGATTTGCTGATGATGCTTAGGGTATTGTGTGATAAATAGGACTATAGGCGTACATTTTGCATGACTCGAATAGCAAGCAATGGTTTCAATTAACAGCACATGTAGACATCAGACAAACGGTCTTGATTTCCCCCATGATTATTAACTCATATCACGGTAAATAATGCTGTGCCATTCAACTGTTAACATGATTTGGAAATGTTTATGATTTTTTAAAGTATTTTTTAGGACTTTTCAAAATTTTTTATGAGACAGGATAGTGAAGGAGAGATAGGAAGTGAGTTGGGAGAGAGAGACAGTGAAGGGCTGGCAAAGGACCCGGGCCAGGAATCGAATCCGGGTCGGTCGCGTAGACCAGTGTCCTACCGTTAGCGCCACGGTAGGGCCGGAAATGTGTATGATTAAATTCATTTGTCATTCTTCTTGTTCTTCTTCTTTTTATTATTATTATTATTATTATTATTATTATTATGATTATTATTAGTATTATTATTATCATCATTATTATTATTATTATTATCATCAGTGTAGCAGTGAAATAAATAATGTGAAGAATGTCCTCATGTTGTGGCTATGATTGTAATTATTAACAAGCATCAGATGTGTCTTCCTTGTCCTGTGGCACCGGTTCCTTTGTTTAGAGTGTAACAAGTCCTGAGTCCTATCATAGCGGTCCCTCAACCCCTATGCAGATCATGGCCACCATCTGTGATCATGATGATAGTCATACCGTGCAGATGTCACCAGAGGGACACAGAGGCCTAAATAGGGGAGAGAGAGAGAGAGAGAGAGAGAGAGAGAGAGAGAGAGAGAGAGAGAGAGAGAGAGAGAGAGAGGGAGAGAGAGAGAGAGAGAAGCAGTCAGGCCTCCGGGTCATTGGCTTCATTCCCTGCATGGGTTGAATGCACACAATCAGTCCCGCCAACAGAGTTTGGGGGACAAAGGGGTCACTTGTCATGGGCCCAGGAAGGGGAGGGGGGGTGACTGGCTCAGAATTGGGTCCCCATTACATCGTATCTATTAAGAGGGGGAGGCCCTGTCAGATGATTTTGTCTTTGCCCCGGCAAAAGCTGTCCGCGGCGGCTCACACAACCACAGCTTTTCCCCCCTGCCATCGCCGTCCATGACTGACTGAGGTGTCCTTGAACGAGGCACCTCCCAGGGAGATGCAGCTGCGGCACTGGCTCCCCACTGCTGCAGGTGTGTTTGTGTGAAGCTGTGGCTCCCAGTGGGTCAGTGTCAGTGTGTCGTGTGTGGTGTGTCGTGTGTGTGTGTGTGTGTGTGTGTGTGTGTGTGTGTGTGTGTGTGTGTGTGTGTGTGTGTGTGTGTGTGTGTGTGTGTGTGTAAAATATATGTGTGTGACATGTGAGATGTTTGATATGCATCTCTTCTCTCTCTCTCTCTCTCTCTCTCTCTCTCTCTCTCTCTCTCTCTCTCTCTCTCACTCTCTATTTTAGGATTTTTGGAACAACTCCCCCTCCCTCCCCCATCTGTCAATGTATGCTTGTGTCTGAATGTTATTGCTATGAGCAAGCCTTTACTACATTTATGGTACATATGTTCCCCACTGATGGACGAGTTCGAAATCTTTGTCAACACAGTGTGTGGCCCAAGCTTTTTAATACTACTGTGGTTACTCCTCACAAAGTGTGATCCTGTGTGTGTCAGTGTTAGGTGGCCTAGTCTTTACCATACCGTCGTACTAATTTCATTCGCACAGAGGCTCTAGAATTACCAGATTGAGAACGGTTTATAGTAGGGGGGACATTTAACATACACTTTTTGTCCAATCGCAAACATTGAGCACTGACATCGAAAAACAACTGCTGGTGGAAAGGGTGAACTCCATGGAAGTTTAATATGCACACACCACCCTCGTCCGTCTCCTGATTGCTGATTGGCTGGTAGTCTGGTAACAAGACTAAAACCCTCCCATAACACCCAGCCCAGATGTAACATGGAAGGAAGATTTTTTTTTGGACCGCAGCGGTTTGGCAAGGCCAGGCTAGTACATAGCAGGGAAGCCGACAGGAAACAAAGGGGTCAGTTGTCCCAGGCCCAAGAGGGGGCCGAGAATTGGGTCCTCATTACAGTGTATGTATTGGGTGGGGGAGGGACACTTTAAAGAACTTCACAGCCAATTTCAATATGCTGTTATATTTCTCACGCTAACCTTGACTTTTCAGTACCACTAGCTAAATTTTTCAGCTCAACTCTTTCTGAGATCTGAGCTATTCTAATGGGGGCAGACTTTGTTTACATTAAAAACCTTCTTATCATAGGCCTTCTCTCAAAAGATATCACTGTTTGCTAGTTGTCTCCTGATGTTGCATAACCTTTTGGATGTTATTGGGAAGAAATCAAGATGTTTCTTGAAATGTAAACATACTCCCCCAGACGCCCCCATTACAATCACCAGAATCTCGGAAAAGGCTGAAGAAGAAAAAAATCTCTGACAAGTCCAGGGTAGTGTGAGCATTTCAACTGCGTGTCGAAATCGGCAGAAGGCCTGGACAAAACTGTAATGATAATTAGGTAATCGGCATTCCTTCCTTCTAGGGTCATTCCTTCCTTCTAAACCAGTGTTTCTCAACGTGGGCGGTACAGCCCCCCTGGGGGCGTTGGGGAGTGCTAAGGGGGCGTTGAGAAGGATACAGCTGAGAGGGGGCTGTGCTTATTTGTGCATTGGAAAGCATTAGTCCATTCATTTTTTTAATACTATGGGGGGTGTTGTCAGGCTTATGATGAGGTCAAGGGGGCGTTGGAAGGCTTGTGATGAGGCCAAGGAGGCGCTTGTTCAAAAAAGGTTGAGAACCACTGTTTTAAACCTTACCCTTGCTGGGGTTTCTCATCATCTATGACGTCTTCCACGTTTTGCTCACGGGAGAAGGGAAACGGCCCGGCTTGCAATACACATACTCTAAAAATACTTCTGTGTTAGTTCCCTCAAAGCTTCACATGCATATGTGATATCTGGACAAGATGGTTGCTATGGGTGCTATCCTCAATCATAATGAACTAGTTCATCTTTGACACTGTCCCGCCGACTTACAGTATGGGTGGGATTCTGTACATTAGCAATGATATCATTCTACTCTCTGTAAACACCTGGTTAACAGGGTAACCAGAAAAGGATGAAGCAGAGGCTTTATATTTTCAAAGAGACAGAGGCTTTTGAGATGTTTTAATAGAAATGTACAGGCGAGAACTTAACAGCATTATGGCAAGTTTCAGCAAATGTTGCAAATGTTCCAACACCAAGAGCCAATCGTATGCTGAACCATACGAATGGCGCACCAATCTTGATGCAGCGTTGTGGTCAGCTGTGCTTCACTTGCTCTGTAGTGTTTCACTGTGAGTGTGCATTGCTGAAACCAACTGTGATGAAAGGGGTGTTTAAAACATTACTTTGATACAAAACAGACAAACCTTTCAAAGCCATGGCTATCATGTTTTCACTTGATTATTTCAGCCATATGTTTTTCATTTCCATCAACCATCAGAGAGTGAATCACCATTCATTCAGCTAGGGCAGGGGTGGGCAATTATTTCGGCCCGAGGGCCGCATTGGGTTTAGAATATTGACGGAAGGGCCAGATGCCACAGAAAATTTGCCCACGTCAATAATAAAACAGTGTATGCTGACATAACTGGGCAGCAATGATATTCCTGCACACTGTAATTAAATGTATTTAGATGAGGCCTCTTTAGTTAATCTTAAATTCGCAAGACTCTTGTTTTAGGTAGCATTTTAAGAATGTTGAGTAACTGTTTGAATTTGGATTTAAAAGTTGTCTTTCTTGTAAAGGCTCTGGGGGCCACATGAAATGGCTCAGGGGTCCGCATGTGGCCCCTGGGCCTGAATTTGCCCACGTCTGAGCTAGGGCTTGGTCTTATTATCGTGAAAC